>NC_041393.1:316731399-316825374 GCF_002162155.2 Triticum dicoccoides
TCGTGACATGATACGAAGCCAAATGCAAGAATGTTTCGGAATCAAAGATATACAGGAGAGTCAGGTTTCGATCGTGTGGAACTATGGGTTATGGGCCCATCGTGTGGGTTAAAAGCAGGAAGGCGCTAAAATTTTGCACGGCCATGATAGCAAGGCAGGTCAGAGGATAGCCTGCCAATTATGTTGGCAACAGCGTTGGTACCAAGGGCGAGGGACAAAGAGAACCATTTTCCTGCTCGTAATACGAGGCGGACCAATAGGCAAAGTTCTCGTCCATCGGTGGTTACCGGAATGTCATCAACAATAGTAACAGGGTCTTACTGACAGAGTTGTACACCGAGGTTCTTACTTAAGCAGGGATTTATCTATGCTCAGACAAGTTAGATGACAAGAAAGGTGAAACAAAACAATGGAAAGGAAAATGTGATTAATATGATAACCATACCAATGGAAAGGAAAGATGTTTATACCCAAGTGTTAGAGTATAACTTTCCCAAGGAAAGGCAGAGCATGATAGGGCTCCAAGTATTAAGCCGTTTAGACAAAGGGGCAAGGAATTTATGAGGTTTACCCATACAACGGTGTTTGGATAATTGATCAAGAACAGTTAGCATTGCGCTCCCAATGTTCTTGTTGATGATCGGAGTACCACACACATGCTTCGGGATAGTGTTGACATGGTTATCGGGGAAAGGACAGACTTCGGATACACAAAGGATCCATTAGAATAACTTATAAAATAAGTCATACAATTTCAGCAAGGAAAAGATGAGGATGGGGCCCACGGGCTCAGCAACAATTCATCGAGGGGGCAAGGATGGTATTTCTCATCATGAATTCGGTTGATATCCTAGAAAAGTTTGGAATGATGATGATGATCATGACACATTTGTCGAGAGGTTTCATGAAGATGTAATCGATCAACGACGACATTAAGCAAAAGAAATGATGAAGCGTAAGGTAAATTGAACCACGAGTACGACACAAGCTCAAAAGCAAGCTTGCTGTTCATGGCAAAATGGTATGACGAGGAAGATCGACATAAGCTTAGCTCGTCGTCAAAAATTGTGCTCCGGAAAGGACCTGGTAGCACAGTTAAAATTTAGCATGATAATGATATAACCGATCAAGCTAGGAATGATGTGATGGAGTATCCTTCCAATGAGAATTCACAAGTGGTAGTGCAATGACACAATATACTTGAGATAACAAGGGGCAATACTTGAGGTAGATCAAAAATAGAGGTTAGACATATGAAATGATCTGCAGAAGACAAGTATTTTAACTTGTCTGGGAAATGGAGTTAAGGAGAAACTATGGTGGAACCACGGTTACGAATGATCAAACCACCGATACAAGATGAACTTATAACAAGGGGTAATCATTTTTATGAGTAGCTTCCACGATAAGTTCTACATCGGGTCCATGGGCATGAACACAAGGGTTCAAGGTCGACTCCCACTTCTTCAATGCATAACCTTTCATTCACTCCTCGTTTTTCAAAGGAAATGTAGTGCAGATGATTTATCTGGCGAAGTACCAGAAGAGTAAGACTCGTGAGAACTCTCGGGTTCACTCGGATTACGGAAGGCATAAGTTTAACCCATCGGGGCATTTTTTACGAATCTATACAACCATCAACCAAGCAAAAGATACGAGTTCAAAAGCAGAGTATCGAAGTCAAAGCAGATGATACAATATACCGAAGGTATTATGTATCAGGGAAAATCTGATAAGATTTTGGATGTGAAGGACACTGTCGGATAACGACGCAGCAATGGATCAGGCGATTCATGACAGAGTTGATGTGAGTATCAGTAATCAACCAGATGAAGAAGGGGATGCAAAGGCATCGTCTTATATAAACGTCTGAATGATTCGATGCTTGGGTACACATGAATTATGATTTCAAGACGAAGGATCAGAAGCAGAGGCTCTGATCAAAAGATGAGTAAGTTGAATAGACTTAGAGGTGCACCCGATCAAATCTTGATTGGGCAAGAACCAGCTCATATTCGAAACAATGTCTAAGCCGGAAAGAAAATTTCCAAGGATTAATTGATGATCGTGTGCATTCTCACACATGTTGAATCAATAGGATCAGAATGTTAATCCCAAAGGATTTTAACAAATATCGCTAGACAAATGGAATTAACCAGAAAGCAAGTATGCAAGAATTCCAAGAGCAACAGGTTGTAGAGGATTTTCGGAAGATCAAATAGTATTTCAAAGAATTTTGTGAATCACACGAACAACTGAGGATGAACTGATCCTCGGTGAGTGCGAGGAATTATTCGAAGGGGGGGTATTCATGGGGCAAAGAACTGCAAGGCAGTAAGCTCAAAGGATTCTCGAAACAATAGAGAATTTCGGGGCATCTTGTAATATCAGAAGCAACTAGGGATGAAGGTACAAGCGGCAAGGATGTTATTCAAGGGGATTATCGGTGGTTAGGAACTGCAAGGCAGTTGGTACAGGGTCTCGAGAAACATCGAGGAGTATCCGCAGAACCTTCTGGCGAAGCAAGCCATCATCGATAATGTCGAGGCTCTCCGGGAGGAAGTGGGTACGAGAACCTAATGTCAGAGTTTAGTAAAATGGTTAACCCGAATAGAAGAGAGATCAAAGTCCCAGAGTATAGACGAGGAATAAAAGATCCTAATACCACCCAATGGCGACGTGGGCCCGTAAGCCACACAGCCAATGTTAGTAAAAGTTTTTCAGTGACTAGACTCAACTTCGGACAAGGAGTTGGAAAGGGGGCTACCTACAGGCAGTCGGCTCTGATACCAACTTGTGACGCCCTCGATTCAATCGTACACTAATCATGCACGCAAATGTGTACAACCAAGATCAAGGACTCACGGGAAGATATCACAACACAACTCTAGACACAAATTAAAATAATACAAGCTTTATATTACAAGCCATGGGCCTCGGGGGCTCGAATACATAAGCTCGAATACACAAGAGTCAGCGGAAGCAACAATATCTGAGTACAGACATAAGTTAGACAAGTTTGCCTTAAGAAGGCTAGCACAAAAGCATCTACGATCGAAAAGGCAAGGCCTGCTGCCTGGGAGCCTCCTAACTACTCCTGGTCGTTGGCGTCCTCCACGTAGTAGTAGGCACCCTCGGGGTTGTGGTAGTCGTCGTCAAAGGTGGCGTCTGGATCCTGGGCTCCGACATCTCTGGTTGCATCAACCGGAAAGAAGAAGAAAGGGGGAAAAGGGGGAGCAAAGCAACCGTGAGTACTCATCCAAAGTACTCGCAAGCAAGGATCTACACTACATATGCAACATTATCAAAGAGGGGTTGTATATGTGGACTGGGCTGCAGAAATGCCAGAATAGAGAGAAGGCCTAGTCCTATCAAAGACTAGCATCTTCTGGAAACCACCATCTTGCAGCAAACAAGAGGGAGTAGAGTAGCATAAATTAAAGTGGTAGTAGTGTTATCAACCTCGGCCAGAGATCCTTTCTCGACTCCCTGCGAGAAAGCAATCCCAGAGCCATACTATCCAGTTATCACCTCATCACAATCCAATTCTCATCACAAGTATCCAGTTCTAGTTGTATCGATCGGGATACAACTCCAAGTGTTCGTTACCGTAGGACAGGCTATCGATAGATGTTTTCTTCCCTGCAGGGGTGCACCAACTTACCCACCACACTCGCTTAACTCCGGCCGGACACACTTTCCAGGGTCATGCCTGGCCTCGGCCAAACAATACGCCGCAACCCCACCTAGGCTTAATAGAGAGGCCAGCACGCCGGACTAAACCTATGACCCCAGGGGTCATGGGCCATCTCCCCGGGAACTCCTACACGTTGCGAGGGCGGCCGGTGAGCAGACCTAGCTACCTCCTTCAACAAGGCAGGCGCTTACGTAGTCCAACCCGGTGCGCGCCGCTCAGTCGCTGACGTCTATTAAGCTTCGGCTGATGTATACGACGCAGAACGCCCATACTATGCCCACGTGATGGTTAGTGATATCAGGCCAGAGGCCCCTCGGATCAAATATCCAAATCATAGTGGATTAGGAACGCGCGGTAACAAGCAGAGACTCACAAAAGATGTGACCCCGTTGCCCCGTCTCGAGGACTTGCGGCAAGGGCTAGGAATGCGCGGCCACGCCTCGTAATTATCTCGCGGGCACCCTCCAGGTCAACCCGACTCCACATCACTCGCAATTAAGCACGCGCGGGTACCCCTCAGGGTCGACCCGTCTTTCCAAGTAACAGTGGTAAAGCCCAAGTATCCGTGTGTCTAAACATTAAGGGGAAAACCCGAGGAATCACCCCCGGTGAATTCCACTCGATGTAATCATCAAGGTGAACGTAAGAGGATCCACCCTCGAGGTTCACACTTGAGGGGTTGCACGACAGAGCCGTATCGGAAGTGGTTAAGGAGGAAATCACCCTCGATGACCACGACCGAATAGCTACACTACAGGTTAACATCAGAAGTGCTGTAGAGGTCTCACCCTCGGCACTCAATAGTAACACTGCAGAGTCGAGCAACGAAGGGGCGTGATGTGACGTGAGGTGTTGGGTCCTGGTCTTCGATCCCGTTGATCGGGCCTTCTGATAATCCAGCGGGGCAGTCGAGTCAAGTTGGGGAGGTCACTGATGGGTCTCTAACCAACCTATACTAAGCAGTTTAGGATAAGCATGTAAGGTACAACAGCAGATACAAAAGCAGGCTATGCATCAGAATAGGAGCAATCAATAACAGTAGCAAAATCTAATGCCAGCATAAAAGAATGGAATGGGCGATATCGGGATCATCAAAGGGGGGGCTTGCCTGATTGCTCTGGCAAGGAGGGGTCATCGTCGACGTAGTCGATCACAGGGGCAACATCGGTCTCGGGGTCTACCGGAGAGAAGAGGGGGAAGAAACAGTAAATATAAAGCAAACATAGCATCACAAAGCATAACATGGCAATAAGCTGTGCCGGGTGTGACCTAACGTATGGCTACACGATATAGGTGAAGGGGGAATTCAACCGGGAATGCTTTCCCGGTTCCGGACCTGTGTCAGATAGATGACCGGAGGGGGAATGTTCCATGTTCAGATAGTTAGAGGCATCTGACAGGTAAACGGACCATGTATTCGGATTCACCTCGTCGTTCTGAGCAACTTTCATGTAGAAAACATTTTCATCCGAGATACTGTTTATTTTCTATGAATTTTCAAAGTTTTAAAACATTTTCTGGATTTCTGGAATATATCTAAATTCGAATTTAAATAGTGCATTACTTTTTATACACACACACAGCTAGCCTATTAGAATGACAGGTGGGGTCCAGTGGCTGAGTCGGCATACAGAGTCAGCAAGTCCACAGTCAATGTTTGACCTCGTCAAAGTGTGAATAGTGGTCGTGGGGCCTACTTGTCATTGACTACTATTTTAACTAAAGGGGGATATAGTGTGAGGGACCACCTGTCAGAAACACATTAGGCTATTTAACATAAGAAGTAGCAGCCCTAAACTAATCTAATTAGCACTAACTAATCTGGATAGGGCCGGCCTCATACCCAGAATACACGCACGCACACCACACAAGGCCATGGCAGAGAGTCAGCCGGCCACCAAGCCATGCCCATGCACGGGCGCACCTAGGGGCGCCGGTGGCTGAACCTGCAACGGCAATAGCATGCGGCGGTGCTAGCAGCACGATAACAGGCAGCAGGAAGTGGCACTAGTAGGGGCAAGCAGTAGAGCAGAAGCAGCAGCGGCGACTACTCGCGAGAGTAGCGGAGGCAGCTGCTGTGGCTTCCAGCAGGAGCGGCAAGGCAGGTGTGGGCTGGCGCGCGCTGGGCGACCAAGGCCGCGGCCCGACGCGGCCAGAGGCCTGCAAGCGCGGCTAGGGGCGCGTCAATGGAGCAGCGGACAGGGGAGCGCGGGCGCGCGAAGCCGAGCTCCGTGTCAGGGCGGCCAACGTGTGGGGCGGCCAAACGACGACGAATTTGAGGGGAAAGAGATGGGGAATGGAGAGAGGAGCTCACATCGAGCCTGTAGGTGAGCAAAGCGGGCTCAGGGAGGTTCCGATGAGGCCGAATCGAAGACGGCAAGCAGCGGGGCGGAGGTTGAAGATGACCTCGATCCGGTCGATGTGGGGGCTCCCGGCTTGACCTCGTGGGCGAGGAAGACGAAGTAGACGACAGCGGTTCCGCCGGACCTCCCAGCTCGGCGTGGGGGCGATGATGGCCGCGAGGTCGACGGCAACAGCGGCGACGGAGGCGTTTGGGAGTGGGGCGAAACTGGAGAGGGGATCACCTGGGAGAGGGGAGGAGTGGATGAGAGCGGGAGTGAGGCCAGGGAGGAACCGAGGCGCCAGGGGGGCGGCCTTATCTTCCCATCGGTGGTGTACGGGGCGCGGTGCCGGTCCGGCGGGGACGAGCGGGAGCCCCGTCCCGGTCGGTCGTACAGGGAAAGAGAGGGAGATGACCTGGGGAAGGGTTGGGCCGGTCGGTCTAGTTGGGCTACCTTCGCCTTTCGGGCCAAGGGGCCCAGGGGGTCCTTTTCTTTTCTTTTCGCTTTTTCTCCTTTTAGGTTTCTGTTTTCTTTTTGTTTTCTGTAAAACAGAGATAGAGGGAAAAGTTTGGGCTACCAAAATACTTTGAAAATTGTGGGACTAGGCCACTTAATTTCTTTGTATTGTTTGGCACTGACATAAAAAGTTTGAGGGGCAACTAAATTCATTTGGATTTTTCACAAGTAAAATAGCATCTTAAAATGCTGAAACGGCACTGTTTTATTTGCTATAGTCCATCTTAACTTGGAGGTGATGTTGTTTTCCTTAACAATCATTTGTTAAGGAATTTTGGCTAAATGATGAACTATTTTGCAGCAACTTTTATGCAACTCCAAATTTCACTTGCAAATTCCATTTGCTTTGAAAGTGGAATTTTCAAAGGATATCTGAATCAAAGGGGGATCACGCACTATTTAGTAAAATGATTAGC
The DNA here is from genome assembly GCF_002162155.2 of Triticum dicoccoides. Taxonomy (NCBI): domain Eukaryota; kingdom Viridiplantae; phylum Streptophyta; class Magnoliopsida; order Poales; family Poaceae; genus Triticum; species Triticum dicoccoides. The sequence goes on from NC_041393.1 coordinate 316,738,371, forward strand.
TTAATCACAGAGGGTTACTGTAGCATGACACTGGGGGTGTTACACGGCTGAACTGCCAGGACGACGAGATCGACGACGGATCCTCATCCGGGGAGGTGGATGAGGGATGTCAAGTTGTTGCGGTGGATGACGTTGTCGGGGAAGAGGCTTCGGTTGGGCAGCAGTGAGGTGGCGGATGGAGGAGGGTAGGGTTTCGCGGATGGAGCAGAGAAGTTATGGCGGCCTGGGATTTTGAATGGCAGAAAGGAGGCGATGGGAGGGGGAACCATGACTTAGGGACGCGCTTGTCCAAAATGCAGGGTGTGTTACAAAAATACCCCCATCGATTTGAACTAGCGGCCCTTTTGGCTCAGGGTTAGAAGGGGGATTTCGTGTGTCAGGATTTGGCAACTGGAGGGAGTTTTTGTGCGCGTTGTAATTTCAGGATAGCAAGGCGTGGGTTGTGAAGGCGCGAGTTTTGGGAGCACGACAACTGAATTTTCGGGATAACAAGGCTGGTTGAATTTTAGGGACAAACCTAACGTATAATAATGTACGTACCAAATTAATTCGCACTTCCCTCAATGAAAGAAAAAACAAAAAAATTAAAACTATTCGCACCACACAAAGAGAGAGTCTTGTCCCGTTTTACTGTACAAATGCTATTCAAAGCTATGAATCCATGTTATGTCCAATTATATTTTCTACTGGTTGTATAATGCATGTAACCTACTCATATGAACATTTTAGTGCATTCCAAATGTCTATACTACCGCTGCAATTTGAACTAAATTTGAATTTGTTTCTCTATTTGAATAAGAATCTACAATCATGATTCTTGCCAACTTAAACCAACACTCATGTATTATCTTAACAACACACCACATGATTACTATAGAGATAGATATGAACTATGTGTACTATATGAACTCGAATTTGAAATTTTGAATACACTTGATGTTAATTCCAAATAATAGTACATTTGATGTACTAACTAGATCTTCATAATCTAAACCATGTTTCATATGTACATTGTGTTTATCACATAAAGTATAGTGCCCCGCCCCTACATTATGACAAGTATTTAGCCCTGAGCTGCAAAAGCCACACGTTATCACAAATTCAAAGAAATGTTCTATATATTAAATGTAGTATAACATGTTCATAACCATACCATGTGTATCACCATTATATATATTCATGCATGCGTCGGTATAAAACACAATGATATCTTCTTCAAAAATCCGAATCCACTTTTATAATGAACTACGATCTCTATTCGTCTTTTACACCCACACAATCCTCTTATCTTTGTAGCTAGCGCTAACTTTCTCTCGTGCATGCACACTCCCGCCTCCCTCTCACCCTCCCTCAGCATTCTCTAGCTCCATCGCGCACATTCGTCATTTCACTTTAGGTCGTTCACCCATGGTGTGTGTGTAGGCCCCCCAGCTCCTTCTTTCCGGCACACACCATCGATATACCTCTCTAGCCAGGTGTGCCTACCACAAACACAAGATTTCCCTCTTCTCTTCTCACCATCCATGCCTCACTCCCGCCCTCTTTTCATCAATCTAATACTCGCACACTCCTCCCCCCTCGATATAGTAGGCCTCTCGCACCACCTCATAGTTGCATCCCTCTCTCTCTCTCTCTCTCTCTCTATATATATATATATATATATATATATATATATATATATATCCTTCTCTCTGCATCTTATTTGCTTCTAACACATACATGCATGTATACCAATCGATCTCCCTACATATACCTAGGTCGACTATAACTCTTTTTCCCCATGCATTGATTGACGTACCTCACAAGTTATGTCTCTCCCTTTCTTCGGCAAAGGAAGATTGACCTTCCTATGTAGTTACGTCTTCTTACCATAGCCATATCGTCCCCCCTCATCATTTGTGCATGCCTCCTGACCCGTCTCTCACACGCACGTGCATAGACAGGCAGCCATCCCCTCTCTTATTGATATTGCAAGTGTGCCCTCCATTTTTCTAGCAAGCCTCTCCCACCATTTGTGAGAAGAAACTCCACCACCAACCCCTCCGGCACTCTAGCTTTGTCTCTTTCCCAACCTTATTCCTCTCCTACACATATGCATGGATGTCGATCAATCTCCCTCAAAACATAAGGTAGGTCTCTCTCCTCTTCCAAACATATACCAGCCATTCTACCTCTATAGTTAGGTCCCTGCCCCCTCCCCCCACCCCCCCACACACCGATAGTCGAACGTTGTAGGTAGGTATCCATGCCACAGAGACAAACTGCACATGTCCCCTCTCACGTTCTAGTAGGCCAGCCACCCAATATCTTTGTCGTGGGAACACACAAATTCGATGGCACTCTTTATCGATCGCGCGCGCACACACACACACTTCATCCCTCTCTTCGATTCTATGGATACCTCATGCCGACGATACCTGCACTCTCTTCTCGTCGATCGCCCCTTCTATATATATATGATATACCCAGGCTTCTTTCTCACACACATTGCATATGTTACATTTTTTGTTTGAAATATCATCGACACATATTCCCTGTCTATCTCTCACGCACCCCCCAAAAAACACTCACAAACCCACACACTATCTCTCTATAGGTTTGTATCTCTCTCACACAGACCCACGTAGGTAGTGTACGTACACAAAGATAATAGGTGCATGTACTTACGCTTCATGCCCAGCCACATCCGCGTGGGTACACGGTGGAGCTCATTTCTGTATGAAATGGCAGCCCACGTGCTAATTTGAGAGCGTTTAGCAGTTGTTTACCTACGGAGGTCGTGTTCCACACATGCACGAAACAAACTTCGACTTCATGCATTGGCGCGTTACTTTTAAATAAAGTTATATTGCTCAATGGCACGTACACAGAATATAAAACGATTTTATGGAGAAAACAGTAGTCCGCTCCACTATATACAATGGAGCCTGCCTACCGGGGTTTGCCTCTCTTCAGAGTATCTTAGACAAAGCGGCGATGGCCTCTCTCTCTCTCTCTCTCTCATCGTTAGTCATTGATACGGCCACATCTTGTCCGCCGGCGGAAAGGGAGGATGTGCAGCATTTCTCCGTTCGACAGCACTGAGGCAGCACGTCCCGATCTGTGGTACCCGTCGTTCTCTTTGACCAAGTTCCGGCGTGGTAGGGCCTACGCCACTTGCTTGCTGCCGCAGTATGGGGAAGATCTCGCCTGCCACCGCCCTCCTAGTTACATCTCGACGTCCCCCAGGTATCCCCTCGGGCCTTGCTCCACTGCCCATCTTCTCAGGTTACTGCCCAAAACATAGCTCGTATGGCGTACATTCCATCTTGCAATCTCGTCCTCACACCATTTTTGATAATCCACCATTCTGCTATCTTTCCCTTATGACATGGAATATGCTTCTTTTTTGTCGGCGTATGTGTCTTCAACCCTTTATTAGGGAGTAATTGTTTCCTTTCCACCTCCTTTTGCAATCAGGGCTATCCATTTCACCTCATTGCTATTGCGACCTTTTGGTGAACTGGACAAACCACTCTTTTCTTAAGCATGTTTTGTACAGTTCCACTGAAATGTCACACGGGCAACATTTTTACATTTCTGTGGGACTGCAAAAAGGGAGATTGGTTTTGCCATCATCCTCATCCAACTCTGATCCTAATCTTCTCCAACAAGTAGTTAGTCTTAAAGAGAGATCGCAGAGGTGATCGGCTTCTATTTGTGAGTGTTATGTTTCATCATCTAGTTCCACTATTATTGTAATCACATTGACTGAATATCTTTACAAACAGGGATGATCTGCTCGATTTTAGTGGAACTACACAATATGATCGGATTGTGATGTCCTCCATACACCTCTGTCTTGGCTATAGAGCTGCGTGAAACTAGCTGCCAACCAATGAACATCGTGGCCAGGAAACGAGCCATGCCTATGAACAACATCGATCAATTGTACTCCATTTTTCTTTATTTGTACACCTTCTCACAACTTTGTCTTCAACTGTGATGTGAATATTGGCGCTGATCTGCGAATCATTGAGATGCATTAGCAGCCATGGTAGTTTCATTTGTATTTGATGGAAGGTTGTAACGAGACAATCTGTAGGTAAGAGGACACATGAATCCAAAGTTGAAACCTCTTTTTAGGGCCCCAAAGTTGGAACCTTTATAGCATTACAGCACAATTTCATTATGCTAGAAAATTATGCGTACATATAAACAAATCCTGAAAGATTGATAGCAATGCCAGAAACCATTCAACTTCGTTTCGCCGACATTTGGGACATCCTTCATCCGGCTCCACCTGCCATGCACCAAGATTGAGTGCACAACTACAGGGGAGATTCAACCCGGTTGATGCACCACAGTAATAACGACTAGTGAGCAATCAAATCATAGAGCCCCACCTTCGCCACAATAAGTGGCTCGGACAAAGCAACCATCATTTCACTCTTTCATTGAATCCGTTCGTACTCCAGTATTGACAGAGTGCTAAGTTGCTCCGCTGAAGCAACCATCGCTTCACCTTTCCCACAGTCATGTAACATCCCAAAATTATAAATTCTGGAATGTTATATTAAATAAATACTTTTGATTTGATTGTTTGATTGTGGTGCGGTTGCTTGTGTGAAATTGAGTGAAATTCGAAACTTTATGAAAGTTAAATCAGAGGGAATAAAAGGACTTTCCCAAACTTTCATTTTTAGGAATTTATGATCTCCAGGAATTCAAATTCATTTCATCACAAAATCCTAGAGAGAAGATGACACGACTTCTTCCATTTAAATAAATCAAAAGGGTTTTGAAAATATTTGAATTCCATTTGGAACTATTTCAAATTCAGAAAGTTTAAGCAACTCAATGATCTTCATGAGAGAAGATGAAATGACTTCTTCGAAACATATGAAATATGAGTTGAAAAAAGAATCAAATTGAAAGTCTCTTTGAAATTATTTTCAATTTGGAGTTATTTGGTTTTTATTCAAATTGTTTTTATCCACAAATAAAATATATGGAAATTAGGGTAAAATGATTCCCCACATTAGAAAAATGGAGAGAAATAAATTTGAAATCATTTTAGTATTTTTAAAATGATTTTTATGAGGTTTTATTGCAACAATCGCATTGTTTGCTTTATTTGAATTTTTGTGGAACTTATTTGACTCTAGGAAAATGTTCAGGTTGTAGAAAATCTTTTTTTGAAAATTTTGATATATAATATGCCTATATAAAGTTTTATTTTTATTTTGTTATTCAATTTTTTTCTATTATGTTTCTATTTGAAAAAAATCAAACTGCGTGTGCGGCCTATAACTATCCGTCGCCCACGTGAGCAGCATAGTCACTAGACACACCCGTAACTGTTTTTATTTACTTTTCGGTTATGCTTGGAGAAAAAAAATTATTTTTAGAAATAATTCTTTTTCTTAAAAAAAGTTAAAAAAAACTGCAGTGCAGTATGCGGCCTAAGGCCTTTAGGCCCATGCGAGGCACCTCCTCTGTTTCTTTTTTCTTTTCGTCTACATTTAGTCCCACATTGCCTAGCCTTTGACCTCTAAGCCTCTTTTCCACCTATAAATATAGACCCATATATCCTCCAAAAATCATCTGATTCGGGTTAAATCAATATTTTGGTTTGACTAGATTCACTAAAGAAAAATATATTTCTCCTCTCCGGCGGGACTTCTAGAAATTGTCTCCTCTCTTCGAAGTCGTCTTTTCTCTATCTAATAGGTACCTTTCTTCGTATTCTTTTTATACATCCATAGCTTATTGTATTTAGACTAGTGTAGGTAGAATAATTAGATTATCAATTAGTCTCTGTATTTATACATTTGACCTAGAATTCTTTTAGCCATAGTTATTTGTCTTCCGTAAAATAGCTTGGCCCTGATTTTTTAAATAGCCATAACTTTTTACTCATTCATCCAAATTAGATGAAACCAGCGCCTATAGTTTCGTCTTGTTTTCACCTATCCAGTGAACTTGTCACATCAACTTTTTAAAATTTTCAAATTTTGAACTTTGTTCAGATTCATATTCAAACTTCTTTTGATCATAACTTGAGTGTCGTAAGTCCGATTTGGTCGATTCTTCTTGCAAATCGAAGCTCTTGACCTAAACTTTCTAATAAGAACAAATCCAACCAATTTTGGTACTGTTAGAAATTGTTTTCTATTGCACGAGTTAATTGCTTGTTTTCAAAGTTTTTCGAGATCTTTTCTTAGGATTTTATGCTTGAATGCTTATGTATGCAATTGCTTGCTCTCGATAGATTGAACGGAGTGTGACGAATAGAACTATCAGGAATTATGAGTGAGAATCATCTTCATCAATAGTACAAGGCAAGTTCACACTTTGATCATATTTTCCTATACCTAGTTTTTATGCATTAGTTTTACCCTCAAACATTGCATGAGTAGGATTGATAACATGTGGGCATTGGGAAGTAGTTGTTGAGGTAGGAACCTATTGTCTTTTATCAAACCCTGGGATTCATACGTTATGCTCATACTGCTTTGCTATGCTCCTAGACGTGGATTGGTATGTGAGATTCATGAAAGATGTGAGGGTTATATTTAATTAAGGGAAACTTAAGGTGGTTACTTTAATTCACATCCAGGTCGAATGGTTGGGGCACTCTGGAGCACCCAGTGGTTTGCCCGGGCACCTGGAGAACCCAGTGCTAGCCCAAGGAAATCCCAGAGTAGCCGTGTGATTACCCTATGGAATGCCACCTAGGATCAAAGGGATCATAAGATTATTCATGCTAGAAACTTCCATGTGCAGCCACAAGCCATTATGGGCTCTGGCATAGTTGAGTAAGTTGTGTGACCTCTTTTAGTGGTAGGCTAGCAGATGTAGGGGATGTTGGTGGTACTGTCTACCCAGAGTAAAGAGTTAATGCTTCTGAAAGACTGTGTCTCGGTCATCCGTTTCTCAAACATAATGTAGTGCGAGAAATCCAATGGAAGAGATCGAGTTTTGTGGGTAAAAGTGCGCAAACCTCTGCAGAGTGTACAAACTAATCATGATTAGCCGTGTCCCTGATTATGGACATCTTGAGTATCTGGTACTTAAATTATTGATTTGATCTCATCACGTTACTAAAATAATTTGTTGGTTTATTATTATAATTTGGGATTGAGTTGGAGGAACCTTCTCAATAATGGCATCAACTTGGTAGAAAAATAAAATTTATTCCTTTGTTGTAGGGGAAAATTGGCTTTATGCAAAATTAAACTTAGAGCCTCCACCAGCCAAATATGCTGTAGTGATAGCTATTATTCATTATTATTATATGGTTTGAATTTGCCAGTACATTCAATGTATTGACCTACATGGCTGCAACATCTCATGTTGTGGGAATCTTACGACGAGTAAGTGATACGTTAGGTTTACGATTTCTACACTCAACTTTGACATTGGTGTTGATGGGAATCCACAACCTTGTTGTTTCTTCCGCTTTATGGATTGAGGTAATAGTATTTACGTTACTTTATACATGTGATTTACGTTTGTTATAAATCCTCGAGTACTGTGTGTGTCAGCATACCGATCCAGGGATGACACTTAAGCACAGAGACTTGACCGTTTGAGGTCTGGTCACTACAAGTCAGTACTACCTCCTTTTTTTATTCTAGAAACCACACGTGAATATTGGACGATAGCAGCACAACATCAAGTGTACTAGCACTACTCAATTCAAAAATTGAAACCAAGTAATGAACTATTAGATGGTGAGCGTTTGCTAGTATCATGTACTTCGTCTGTCGATGTATATACTGGGCCTAAAGCATTTTTTGAGACTAACCGACATGCAACTTGCTCAAAGCTATCATTAATTTCGTACGTGAAAGGATCTTCGAATGATATAATTTTCAAATTATATAAAATCTTATCAATAGTCAAAGGCAACCTTGAAGAATACATTAATAATCACAACGCATGGATGAAGGGCTAATCGCAACGTATGCACGCGTGAGGAGTACTACAATACCAACAAGAATGTGTTACATGCATTGGTTAATTATATCTTAATCATGTCACTTAACAATTTAATGCACAAAACAAGAACGGTAGACAGGATTAGCAGAAAGCAAAGCGCCTTTTTAGTGGGGATTTTCATCATTCTATGAAGGTGCAAAACCAAGTGTTACTACTACACCAAACAAGTTTAAACTGAGAAACTGGACTCACTCACGGCAAGGCACGCCTATATCATTTGGTCCATCGGTCAAAGCGGTTCCTCTTCTTGGCATAACAATAGAGTACAATAATTTTTTAGAATGCTCTTGGCATGTCACTAATCGACCTCAATAGACGGCAAAATCTCTAGCCCGCCGCACTTTGAGAGAGACGAGGAGCGAGAAGCAATACGAGCTGGTGGATTACTAGAGCTAGGTGTCGCACGGATGCGAATAAATATGATGATAGCGTGAGGTGTGCAATGTATGATTTAAACTACAATGGTTGAAGACTCTGAAAACTAGGAGAATTTGAAGGTTCTGAAGAAAATCCTGATTTGTATGACCTAGGAAGGCTACCGTTATGGAACTTGGGAGACTATGGAAGCTGTTAATACCCGAGATCAAGGTGTGTCGGAGAAAGACCGGAACATGGAGGGTAAGACTCAAAGTTTTGTCAAGAAAACCCTAAGGCGGGAGATATCAACTATGGAATGATAGTTCATGTCAATGACCAGGGCAGAAACATGGATATCCAAGATGATATCGCCTGCTTATGCTATTGTCACCGTGCTGAGTTAAGCATGCATTTCTTCGGAAGGATTGGATGGTAAAAGGCTGATGGAGCACCTATCAGCAAAAGATGAAGTTTTAACCTTAGCCAGTGTATCATCAGGATCTAGAGTATTACATCAAGAAGTTTAGGGTGGAACCTTAGGAAGCTGTATTTGACAAGGGGGCAGTTTGTGAAGAACTCAGGACCCAGAAGCTGAAAGTAGCCAAGCTGGAGGAGCAAAACCTCAAGATACCAGAGATTCGTCAGGAACTGAAGGATAGTAGGACCATGGTTCATGCCAAGGATGTTGAAACCCAGAAGTTTGGAATGCAACTCCAGAATATTAAAGAACGTCATGAGAGACTTTGCATCAACAAAGATGATCTGGCAAAAGAACTTGAGAAGGACAAGCACGATCGAAAGAAGCCATCGGATACATGAGCAAGATTTGAAGAGTTTGGCAACTTTGAAGATTTATTGACCTCTAGAAGACCAGACCCCTGTTTTATACCTACGTTAGATGCGACGATTGTGAGCTGTCATTTGTTTGATGTTTCTCTGACAACCACAAGATAAAATCTGTCTCTTCAAAACTATTGTTTGTATTGTGTGTATCCCTCTCTATCTCTCTTATCTCACCCCAAGACCCTTGAAACCAATAGAGGATGAATGGAGATGAACTCACATTTCCGGGATAGATAAGTCAATTGGAGACGGACTGATGGATTCAGAACATGGAAGGTCACATGAAGAATAACACTATAGCCGGAAAGGATATGGCCCGGCTTGCTCTTCTGTGCTTTGAGAGAGGTGCTGCTACTTGGTGGAGGATGTACCAAATCATCAATGGATGGCAAAGAGTAACCACTTGGAAAGAATTTAAGTTGACTCTGCTAAAGTCTCGGCTTGTGTCCCAAAAATTGAAGCCTTATGGAAATGATATGAAGAAACTTTGTGCTTGCAAGCTTTGTAGAGCAATAGGACACAACCATAAAGAACACAAGGATGAATGCCCTCATTGTGAAGAAGGTCACATAGCTGAAGAATGCCCAACTAGGCAGATTACTTGTTTCTTGTGTGAAGGGACTACCCACTACCCTTCTCAGTGTCACATTTACCCCATGGTACAAAGAACCATCCAGCAGAAGAAAGAAGCAATGAAAGGATCCCTCAAGGAAACTTTAGAAGAACCTATGATGAAGGAAGAGGTGGAGGGCACACCTGAAGAAGACCCAATTAAAACCTGCACCAAGTCATGCTATTAATGTGGAGAAGAAGGACACATCTCCCAGAGTTGTCTAAAGAGGGATCTAGTAGCATTCTCGATAGTGGAAGTAGAGTATGACCCACAGGAAATAGAAGCCCTAATTGGCACGGAAAAGTCCAGGAAGAGAAGTAGATTGGATTCCAGGAACAACCCAATTTCGACCAAGAAGGACCTAAGTCATATCATATGTTTCAGGTGCAAAGATTCAGGACACTACTTCAACGATTGCCCAAAAAGGAAGCAGAGGACCCAAGGAGGCTATGTAATCACAAGGAAACCATGAGACTTGTCTGAAGTAGTATGTTACCGCTGTAATGAAGCAGGGCACTTTGCCAGAGATTGTCCCAATGAGAAGGAGACTTGTGCTAAATAGTTGAGTTGAGAAAGAAATGTGGTAGTAGCAGTGGGAACAATTCTTTTTGTTATTGAGGTGTTGAGTTGAGGCATGTAGTGGAAATGCAAGGGATTGTAGTCATTTGAGAATCAATAAAGTTAGCATCATTGGTACTGAATTGGATTTTATGAGTAGTTACTCTATGAAGAAAGAATATGAGCATTTTTGAGGATATGAGAAATATGGTCTATGGAGGAATTTGTGCATTTCAAGGGTGGTACTACCCTGTGAGGACCCTTGACCCCTGGAAAAGATAATTATATTCCATGAAGTGGACTTCAGAAAAAATAAGTACGAGTTTTATCTCGATATGTGGGATACCCCAAGAATATGAAGGGATGAAGTACTATTAGATAAAAAGGAGGTATAATGCTAGGTAATATGGAGCAATTGTAAATCCATGATGAGTCTGAGTAATAACGTCTTAGTTTGGTACCAATAGAAGGAAGGGAGACAGTACAATTGGATGGATTTAAGAATGCTAGGAAGCTGGATGTTGGAATAATGATCGGTTGCCCCAATGATGAGTTCAAGGTTCACAAGTGATGAGATGGGCCATAACCCACAGGCTCCAGGACCTGCCAAGAAGCAAGCACACTCTTGCTGAAGGAAAAACCCTGGAAGAGGATATACCTTTATCAACAAATGATCTTATAGGAGTTACGCAAAACCTGAGAGTTGTGAAGAAACGATAGATGTTTGTTTGGCTTACAGAATCAATGGATTACCCGAACTTGGTTCGTCGACAAGAGAAATTCTGCAATGCTTGTGAGGATGACTGAGTGTTAGAATGTGAGATTCACTAAACTATATAAAAGGTAATGATTTGGGTGTGGGATGGATTGATCACCATACCGACTTACTCTTATTATTCGCATTGCTATGTGGGATGGTAAATCTGAGTGACTTACCCATAGTAGAGTGAAGGCGATATTAAACCTTGTTTGAACCTTAGAATGTATGACAATTATTCCCCTTGTATAAGGCAGTTGTTGCCAATCATAGGATATACAGTGAGAATGAAGCCCAGACCCATTTTCGGCAGGAGAAACCATAAATTGTTGACCACCATGAGATATCGATAGTTGTTTAGTATTGGCGCCAAACCCGTTAGCTAAGAAGGACAGTCACAGAGGTACCGTACCAAGATGAAATGGACACAAGAATTGAGGGAAAAGGTTATGCCACTACCGGAGGAACCAGAGTAGGAATTTCCTGAGAATCTGAGAAGACCGACACTGTCAAGAATAAGGACGGAGTATATGAGCATTGATGGAATCGTAACAATGCTTCTAAGGGTGGTAGCACCCCAGACCCCCTGTGATGATCGATGGATCTTGAGAAGACCCCGACCCTAACCTATTTCTTTCTAGCCTCTTCGAATCTCGAGGACGAGATTCATTTTAAGGGTGGTAGGTTTGTAACATCCAAAAATTCTAAATTCTGGAATGTTATATTAAATAAATAGTTTTGATTTGATTGTTTGATTGTGGTGTGGTTGCTTGTGTGAAATTGAGTGAAATTCGAAACTTTATGAAAGTTAAATGAGAAGGAATAAAAGGACTTTCCCAAACTTTCATTTTTTTGCAATTTTGATCTCCATGAATTCAAATTCATTTCATCACAAAATCCTAGAGAGAAGATAACACGACTTCTTCCATTTAAATAAATGAAAAGGGTTTTGAAAAGATTTGAATTCCATTTGGAACTATTTCAAATTCAGAAACTTTAAGCAACTCAATGATTTTCATGAGAGAAGATGAAATGACTTCTTCGAAACATATGAAATATGAGTTGAAAATTTAAAAGAATCAAATTGAAAGTCTCTTTGAAATTATTTTCAATTTGGAGTTATTTGGTTTTTATTCAAATTATTTTTCTCCACAAATAAAATATATGGAAATTAGGGTAAAATGATTCCGTACATTATAAAAATGGAGAGAAATAAATTTGAAATCATTTTAGTATTTTTAAAATGATTTTTATGAGGTTTTATTGCAATAGTCGCACTGTTTGCTTTATTTGAATTTTTGTGGAATTTATTTGACTCTAGGAAAATGTTCAAGGTGTAGAAAATCTTTTTTTGAAAATTATGATATATAATATGCCTATATAAAGTTTTATTTTTATTTTTGTTATTCAATTTCTTTTTCTGTTTCTATTTTAAAAAATCAAACTACGTGTGCGGCCTATAACTATCCGTCGCCCACGTGCGCAGCATAGTCAGTAGACAGACCCGTAACTATTTTTATTTACTTTTCGGTTATTCTTGGAGAGAAAAAAATATTATTTTCAAAAATATTTCTTTTTCTGAAAAAAATTTAAAAAAAACTGCAGCGCAGTACGCGTGGTCGGCCGAACCGCCTAAGGCCTTTAGGCCCATGCGAAACGCCTCCTCTGTTTCTTTTCTTTTCGTCTACATTTAGTCCCACATTGCCTAGCCTTTGACCTCTAAGCCTCTTTTCCACCTATAAATATAGACCCATAGAGCCTCCAAAAATCATCTAATTCGGGTTAAATCAATATTTTGGTTTGACTAGATTCACTAAAGAAAAATATATTTCTCCTCTCCGGCGGGACTTCTAGAAATTGTCTCCTCTCTTCGAAGTCATCTTTTCTCTATCTAATAGGTACCTTTCTTCGTATTCTTTTTATACATCCATAGCTTATTGTATTTAGACTAGTGTAGGTAGAATAATTAGATTATCAATTAGTCTCTATCTTTATACATTTGACCTAGAATTCTTTTAGCCATAGTTATTTTTCTTCCGTAAAACAGCTTGGCCCTGATTTTTTAAATAGCCATGACTTTTTACTCATTCATCCAAATTAGATGAAACCAGCACCTATAGTTTTGTCTTGTTTTCACCTATCCAGTGAACTTGTCACATCAAAAATTTTAAATTTTTAAATTTCGAACTTTGTTCAGATTCATATTCAAACTTCTTTTGATCATAACTTGAGTTTCGTAAGTCCGATTTGGTAAATTCTTTTTGCAAATCGAAGCTCTTGACCTAAACTTTCGGATAAGACCAAATCCAACCAATTTTGGTACTGTTAGATATTGTTTTCTATTGCATGAGTTAATTGCTTGTTTTCGAAGTTTTCCTAGATCTTTTCTTTGGATTTTATGCTTGAGTGCTTATGTATGCAATTGCTTGCTCTCTATAGATTGAACGGAGTGTGACGAATAGAACTATCAGGAATTATGAGTGCATATCATCTTCATCAATAGTACAAGGCAAGTTCACACTTTGATCATATTTTCCTATACCCAGTTTTTATGCATTAGTTTTACCCTCAAACATTGCATGAGTAGGATTGATAACATGTGGGTATTGGGAAGTAGTTGTTGAGGTAGGAACCTATTATCTTTTATCAAACCCTGGGATTCATACGTTATGCTCATACTGCTTTGCTATGCTCGTAGACGTGGACTGGTATGTGAGATTCTCGAAAGATGTGAGAGTTATATTAATTAAGGGAAACTTAAGGTGGTTACTTTAATTCACATCCAGGTGGAATGGTTGGGGCACCCTGGAGCACCCAGTGGTTTGCCCGGGCACCTGGAGAACCCAGTGCTAGTCCAAGGAAATCCCGGAGTACCCGTGTGATTACCCTATGGAATGCCACCCAGGATCAAAGGGGTCATAAGATTATTCATGCTAGAAACTTCCATGTGCAGCCACAAGCCATTATGGGCTCTGGCATAGTTGAGTAAGTTGTGTGACCTTTTTCAGTGGTAGGCTAGCAGATGTAGGGGATGTAGGTGGTATTGTCTACCTAGAGTAAAGAGTTAATGCTTCTGAAAGACTGTGTCTCGGTCATCCGTTTCTCAAACATAATGCAGTGCGAGAAATCCAATGGAAGAGATCGAGTCTTGTGGGGAAAAGTGCGCAAACCTCTGCAGAGTGTACAAACTAATCATGATTAGCCGCGTCCCCGATTATGGACATCTTGAGTATCTAGTACTTGAATTATTGATTTGATCTCATCACGTTACTTAAATAATTTGTTGGTTTATTATTATAATTTGGGATTGAGTTGGAGGAACCTTCTCAATAATGGCATTAACTTGGTAGAAAAATAAAATTTATTCCTTTGTTGTAGGGAAAAGTTGGCATTATGCAAAATTAAACTTAGAGCATCCACCAGCGAAATATGTTGTAGTGATAGCTATTATTCATTATTATCATATGGTGTGAATTTGCCAGTACATTCAATGTACTGACCTACATGGTTGCAACGTCTCATGTTGCAGGAATCTTACGACGAGTAAGTGATATGTTAGGGTTACGATTTCTACACTCAACTTTGCCGTTGGTGTTGATGGGAATCCACAACCTTGTTGTTTCTTCCGCTTTATGGATTGAGGTAATAGTATTTACGTTACTTTATACATGTGATTTACCTATGTTATAAATCCTCGAGTACTGTGTGTGTCAGCATACTGATCCAGGGATGACACTTAAGCACAAAGACTTGACCGTTTGAGGTCTGCTCGCTACAAGTCAGTACTACCTCCTTTTTTTATTCTAGAAACCACCACACGCAAATATTGGACGGTAGCAGCACTGCATCAAGTGTAGTAGCACTACTCAATTCAAAAATTTAAACCAAGCAATGAACTAATAGATGTTGAGCATTTGCTAGTATCATGTACTCTGGCTGTCGATGTATATATTTGCCTAAAGCATTTTTCGAGACTAACCGACATGCAAGTTGCTCAAAGCTATCGTCAATTTCATACGTGAAAGGATCTTCGAATGATATAATTTTCAAATTATATAAAATCTTATCAATAGTCAAAGGCAACCTCGAAGAATACATTAATAATCGCAATGCATGGATGAAGGGCTAATCACAACGCATGCATGTGAACGTGCGTTATATTGACTAGAGGGGGGGTGAATAGGCGATTTTTATGAATTCTTCACTGAGGAATTTGCTGGTGAGGAAATTCCTAAATGAAGAACTACTTGCAGCGGAATAAGTACTCAAATGTAAACATAACAGAACACAAGCATGGTCATCATGATAGAATGAAGACAAGCACAGAGTACATAAAGCGTAAACATAGGATAACAGAAAGAAGATGGACAGATTGAAGAAATTGAACTGAGGAAATTGAGAAAGTCTTTAGTCAAAGTCTTCAAACAGATATGAACAAGCACACAACAACAGAAGTGAGGAAATGAAAGAGTTGATGAAATAGATATAGTAAGCTTGGTGAAGACAATGATTTGGTAGACCAGTTCCAACTGTTGTCTCAGTTGTATGTCTGGTTGGAGCGGCTGGGTATTTAAACTCGAGGACACACAGTCCTGCACACATAGTCCTCACTGTATTCTCCTTGAGCTAAGGTCACACAGACCTCGCCCAATCACTCATGGTAAGTCTTCAGGTGACTTCCAAACCTTCACAGACTAGGTCACTCGGCGATCCACAATTCCTCTTGGATGCTCTAGACCATGAGCCTAACCGTCTGGAAGAAGCACAGTCTTCAAAGGTAACAAGCGTCGAATCCACGCAGGATCAATCTCTTCGGTGATGCTCAATCACTTTGGGTTTGTAGGTGTTGGGTTTGGGTTTTCCTCACTTGATGATTTTCGCTCAAAGTCCTCAGACGATGGGATGCTCTCAAATGACAAGTGTCAGTTTCTCTCGGAGCAGCCAACCAGCTAGTGGTTGTAGGGGGGCGGCTATTTATAGCCTAGGGAGTAGCCCGACATGATAAGACATAAATGCCCTTCAGTGATATGACCGTTAGGTGGGTAGATATTTTGGGACAGCTGGCTCATAGCACAACAACGGTCGGAAATTTGACTCTCAAATTCCTCAGGGCTATCATGTTCCTCACTGTGTAGGCAATCCGCACTCGCAAATTCCTAACTCCTCAGTCAGAACAAATTCCTCAGCAACTAGAAGAACTTCGTCTCTATTACTGAAGAAATTGACTGAACTATATGAGATTTCCAATGGCTTCACTCGAAGGGATTTGTAGGTGTAGGATTTTGAGTTGAGCATCACATGGAAATTTTTCATTAGTATTTCCTCGACCCCCTTTAATAGTATGGTGTTTCCTATGACTCAAGAAAGAGAAAATGAAACTACGAAAACAAAAGTCTTCACGCTTCATGTTCCTCGAATGATTCCCAAGTCTTCAAGGTCACACCAATTTCTTCACTTTCAAAGTCTTCAGAAAAGTCTTCAGAAATCCAAAGTCTTCAGTTGAAGAACTTCATTTTTTAGGGATCGACTTTCTCTGTAAATATCTAACTCCTCATAGACTTATAGACCTGTGTACACTCACAAACGCATCAGTCCCTTAACCTATAAGTCTTCAATACACCAAAATCACTAAGGGGCACTAGATGCACATACAATCTCCCCCTTTTTGGTGATTGATGACAATATAGGTTAAGTTTTCAACGGGGATAAATATATGAAGTGTAAATATTGATGTTGAGGAATTTGATTGCAAGATATAGAAGAACTCCCCCTGAAGATGTGCATAGTGAGGAATTTGCTTTTGAAGCAATGCACACTTGAAGAGTATAATCATGGAGATCTCCCCCTATATCTTGTAATTCATACACGCATTTGACATATAATATGAAGAATTTGAAATGCATGATGAAATATGGTGACTGATGTAATTCAGCATGTGTGCATTGACATTAATGAGGAATAATCATGGATAAGAACTCAGCAAAAGTATCAGGCCACCATAGAGTTTAAGATTAAAACTCGAAGTCATCAAAAGAACGAGAGTTGTAACTTAAAAAAACGCCCATATAAGATAGACCTGCTTGAAGACTAACTCAAATTTCTACCCCTTTGTCATCGAATGACCAAAAGGGTTGAAAATGAGGACTAACGCCCCTGAAGAATATCATGTAGAGGGAGGAGCGCCAGCGTTGTTGGGGTCTTGAGTCGTTGTAGGGCCTACCGCAGTGTCGTCCAAGTCTTCAAACTTGTCTGCGTTGCGTGATGAGGAATATGAACTGGCGACCAAGGAAGGAACCTTGACCTTCTTGAATTTCTTCGGTGGAGGAGCAGACCAGTCAAAATCTTCCTTGAAGCCCATTTGCTTCAGATCTTCTTCACCATAGAGATGAGACAGAATAGCCCAGGTGCGATCAAAAACTTCATGGAGGTAGTAATGGTTTTTCTTCACTTCATTATGTGTAAAAGTCATGTTCTGGAGAATAGAGCCAAACTGATGCTTAACCCATTTGTGGTTTCGATCCACCTTCTGGTGAAGACTAAGAAGCAGCTCTCGGTTAGTCATCACACGAGGAGCAGTGGCTTGAGGATTTGGCTTGGATGCATTGGCAGTAGAATCATGAGTGGTAGAGTCATCATTGGTGGAATAAGATGCAGCTTTGCGGAACTGACCATCCAATGGACGAATACCTTCATCGATAATAGCTGGTGCCTTGCCCTTCTCATCAGCTGAGGAATATGTCCGCTTGAGGACTTCAATCGGGGGCAAGTACCTGAGGTGATTCTGAAAGTCAGCTTTGTAGTTGAGTGAAGACCTTGTTCTGAGGAATCTCATCATCCAAGGAGCATAAGGCTTCAGCTCAAACGGTGAAAGTGCAACATTTGCCAGAGTCCACATGAAGAAATCATGATAATTGATAGGGATGCCATGCATGATGTTGAATAGCATATTCTTCATCATTCCAATGATTTCCTCATCTGATGAGTCGTGGCCTTCGATAGGACTCATAGTCTTCGTCAGAATGCGTAGATGGTTCTTGGCACATATGACAATTCCTTCATGAGGAATTTGGTCCTTGGGGCTTGACCAGGCTTCAGAGGCTTCATGAGCACTTGCATGTAATGAGCAGTGAGTTCAGGTTCTTCATACAGACAACGAGCACCTTCAGGTGGAGGACTGATTGGCAGGGCATGAAGTAATTCAGAGGCCGGTGCCTTATAGTGAGTGTTTTCGGTCATCCAGTCCAATACCCAAGAGTTGATATCATCAGCATCACCTATGATGTGCAGCGTTGTGTAGAACTGAAGAATAAGCTCTTCATTCCAATCAACTATGTCTGAGAAAAAGTTGAGCAAGCCTGCATCATGAAGCATACTGAGGACTTGAGAGCAGCAAGGCATTGATTCCATGTCCACGTGAGGAATATGCTCGTGGTTGAAGACTTTGTCCTTGTTGAAAAGCAGAGAAGAATAGAAATTGGCCTGGCTGACAGTCCAGAAGCGCTTCCTTCTAAGACGAGCATTGTCATAAGGGTTGAAAGCAGTGAAGAACACATGCTCGCCGAAGAAGTCATCAGCCTTGAATTTCTGCTTCTTTGAGAATGGATTCTTTGGCTTGGCTGAGGAGTGTCAGTCAATTGCATCACCACCTCAGGAATCACAATCTCAGGATCCACAGACTAAGGAATTTGAGGCTCTTCTTCATCTGCAGCATGGGTGTTCAATTCTTCATTTACAATTTCTTCAGTACTAGTGGATGGAATATCTTCATGGACAGATGGGGTTGCATGAGGTTCTTCAGATCCCATTTGTACTTCAGTAGCAGGAGGGGACTGAGGAATTGCTTGAAGTGGAGTGAACATTGGAGAGTTGGGGTGCTGACTTTCCCAAAAGTCATCATTTAGAACAGGTGTGGTACAGCCAATGTCCACATCCTCATCTTCCATTTCTTCAACGCCGGGCTCTTCAGCAGTGAACTGAGGCATAGGCAAGGAGACAACTGGTGTTGAAGGGATTTCATCCACTTCAATTTCTTCATCCAACTGCTCTGACGAAGCAGCAGAAGGATTCTCTTCATCGGATTCGCTTGGAATCACATAATCTTCACTGAAAGGAACAAGGTCCTTTGATGGCATGAATGAGACAGGAACGACATCAATTGGATTGCGAAATGAGCTTGTCAAAGGCTTCATCTTCTTTGTAGCTGAAGAATCTGATGAAGTTGATGCCTTCCTTTTCTTCACAGGTGCACGCTCTGCAGCCTTGGTCTTCTTCGCATCAGATGCAGATGCAAGGATCGGAGTTGGTGTAGGCGCAGGAGGAGCAGAGGAATTTGGTGCAGTTTCTTCAGGCGCAACTGATGCAGTTGCCCCGACTTCTTCACTTTCTTCAGGCGCACCACTAGTGGATGCTCTGACAATTTCTTCAGCAGCTGGAATGCAGTCATCAGCGCTGGTACTTTCATTTTCTTCAGCTGCCTGATTGTCATCAGCGGTGCTGGCATGTTCTTCAGTGGGCTAAGCAGATGCTTCAGCCAGAGTAACTTTAATGTGCACAAGAGCAGCAGCACTTGAAGTGAATTTCTTTGTCAGATTGACAAACCGGACCTTGGCTCCCTTCTAATCAGCATAGTAGTGATTAAATTCATCACTCAGTTGCTTGATCTCAGCTTGCAAGGCAACGAGTTGATCTGGGGTAAGAGTGAGGACATTGTCCTTGAGGTAGCACTGCTTCTTATACTGCACTTTCTTCAGTCTTCTGCCTTCTTCAAATTTCCACTTCTCTTCCTCAATGAAGGCAGTGAGAACATGACTTTGACCAGGAGTGAGGTTCATCTCCGGTAGAGGCGTGATAGGGTCCTTGTGCCATAGGTCAATGAAGTCGAGGATCAACTTTGGATCCAATAGCAGTGGCACATTGCTGCCTTTGGCTCTAGCGGCCCTGGCCTACCTGTCTCTGATGATTTCGGCAAGTTCTTCATCATCAGCCTCATCGTCATCAGAGGGTACTTGGAAGGCGACCTGCTTCTTGTGAGGACTTGGTCGAAGGCCTCGTCCAGCAGTGGCCTTTTTCTTCAGCACAGAGGGGCCAGCTAAGGAACTTGCAGATGCTCCTGAGCCAATTGAGATGCATGTAGTCCTTTGGCCCATGGCGAGATGCACAGGTGCAGAGGATTTGGTCGGAGCAGCTGGAGATTTTGTCGGAGGAGCTGAGGACTTTGAAGGAGGAGGAGCAGTCTGAGGAATTGGCCGTGAGGGCTTTGAAGAATCTGGCCGTCAGGGCATTTCTGAGGAACTTGGCCGTGAGGGCATTGAGGGTGAAGCACTTGGCTTATGCACAGGCTTCTTAGGCATCGCCTTCTTCGGCTTACTAGCAGAGGCCTCAGCAACGGTAGCAGCAGCAGCAACAGAGTCTTCATTGAATTTCCTCACTGCTTCCTTTGCTTGCTTGGCCAGTTTGGTCTGGCGCTTTGCCCATTCATTAGGATAATCCTCACCGCGCTTGAGGCTAGTGGGATCTGCCAATTGTCCAGGTGCTAATGGAGGTCTTGGGCATGGAGGGTTGAGTGCGAATTTCTTCATGTACTTGGGAGTAACATATTTGTACTCCCTCCATTCTCATGCCCATCTCCTCTCTATCTTTTGAATGCGCACCTTGCGCTGATTTTTATCTTCCTCAGGGGGTGTGCAGTATCCAGCATAAATGTCATCAGGGATCTCAAATGTTGTGTTGACCTCAGGACTGTTTCCACCCTTCTGTGGCTTCTTTCCATCAGCCATTTTCTTCAGCTGAGGAATATGAACAACTGAAGTTTCTGAAGAGGTGTGCAACTTTTCTTCGAGGAACGCTGCAAATGAGTTTAGTTGATGAGAACCTAGTGATTCAGCAGCGGACATGAGTACATGTGAACAGAGTATAGTTGCGAGGAATTTGGAGAGGTCATATGTGTTCTTAGAAGATTTTCAAAAAGAATAGGTTTGAGGAATTTGACCAGATGAGTCTTGAAGAATTTCACTAAGCATTCTTAATCTTAGGTTCCAGAGTTGTACAGATTGAAAATCCACACAATTGAGGAATCTTGAAGAAAATCATCGCTTAGAGAAATGAATCAAGAGCAGATGACATGTGAGGTGTTCATGTGTGTGAAGATTTGAAGAATAAACACCTTTGAAGATATTCACGAAAACACATGAATCAAAGAGGGCAGTAAAAGTAACTTTTAATTACCCCTTTTTGAAGAACACAACGAACTGGGAAGAGTAGATGTGAAGTTCGTCAGTTCAGATCTTCCACGCCCTAACTCGGCAGAGGAAGACGGCTACGGCGGCGGCGGAGTGAAGAAATCCGCAACCGGCGCAAGTACGACGGTGACGAGGTCGAGTTAGTGAAGCTCTTCCTCACCGGCGATGATGAAGTAGCGGCGGCGCTAGGGTTTGAGAAGCTCGAGCGGGAGTGAGAGCGAGCGGAGTAAAAGAAAGTGAGGAAGAGGCGGGGGTATTTATAGTGGGAGTGAAAAACTGTACGCCTGAGGAAATCGGACGAACGTGCCCCTGACCCTTCTCATTTGCTTGACATGTGTCACCCACGTACTGAGAGGTGGCGGTCATGTAGGACCGTGGGTGAGTAGATAAGTATTGTCGTGGGATGCAGAACGGTTAGAGCGGCAAAGCCGAAAATTCAGATAAGATAAGTTAAAAGTTCCTTCACAATTTCTTCAGCTGTCAAGGACAAGATGAAGATTTTGAACGAGTTTCAATTAAAACGTACATGAAGAATTTGTGAACAGACTGGGTTGAGTTTAGCATAGAGGGGGAAGGGTCCGATCACATTCACTTAGCAGAAGAAATCAACTTGAAGAATTAGCAATAAGTGAATGTTGTAGAGGACATAAACTCATATATATATATATATATATATATATATATTCAAATGAAGAACAACTACGGAAAGAGTGAAGACAATGCAAAGTTGAAGAATTTGAAAAACTGAGGAATTTCAAAAATGAAGAAAAACTCAAATTTAAGATTTTCAACTTTGGTTGGAGGCGTAACCCACCGTATAAGAAAGCTGATTTCAGACACCGCATACAATTGTCGTAGGGCTCTGAGAATCAATTTCTTCATTAATTTCTTCACACTTAGAGGGTTAGTCTTCATTGATTGAAGAAAAACGTTACTTTGTGTGCTGCGCATCTAAGTCATCAAGTCAGCATAAGTGTTAGGATGTGTGTCCATTTCAGAGAACATTCGAAGATTCTAGGATATTTAGCTCACACCACAACTTGCTAAATCTCTTCTCATCCAAGGGCTTAGTGAAGATTTTGGCCATCTGGTCTTCAATGCTTACGTGGTTGATGGAGATGTCGCCCTTCAACATATGATCACGAAGAAAATGATGACAAATCTGGATGTGCTTGGTCTTCGAGTGCTGAACTGGGTTATGAGAAATCTTGATAGCGCTCTCATTGTCACAGTAGAGAGGCACATTCTTCACGTTGATGCCATAGTCCTTGAGTGTTTGCTTCATGCATAGTAATTGAGCACAGCACGATCCAGCAGCAATGTACTCAGCTTCTACAGTGGAGAGTGATACGCAGTTCTGTTTCTTGGAGGACCAACAGACCAAAGATCGTCCGAGGAAATGGCATGTGACTGACGTTGACTTGCGGTCCACATGATCGCCAGCATAGTCAGAGTCAGAATATCCAATGAGATCAAACAAAGAGCCCTTGGGATACCATAATCCAAGTGTTGGTGTGTGAGCTAGATATCGAAGAATATGCTTCACAGCCTTATGGTGTGATTCCTTTGGTGTAGCTTGAAATCGGGCACACATGCAAACACTAAGCATAATATCCGGCCTAGATGCACATAGGTACAATAAAGAGCCAATCATGGAGCGGTATACCTTTTGACCGAAGTCTTTACCATTTCCATCAGTGCATAGATGGCCATTTGTGGGCATTGGAATTTTGACCCCTTTGCAATCTTGCATGTCGAATTTCCTCAATACGTCTTTGAGGTATTTCTCCTGAGATATGAATATGCCATTGCACTATTGACGAATTTGAAGACCTAAAAAGAATTTAAATTCTGCCATCATAGACATTTGATATTCTTCACTCATCATATAGGCAAATTCATCACTGTATCGTTGGTCAGTACAGCCAAAGATGATATCATCAACATAAATTTGGCACACAAAAAATTCACCATCATAAGATTTAGTGAAAAGAGTTGGGTCAAGTGAACCGTGTTTGAAGCCTTTCTTCGTGAGGAATGCCTTCAAAGTATCATACCACGCCCGAGGGGCCTGCTTGAGGCCATACAGAGCCTTATTGAGTCTGAAGACTTTGTCAGGATGCTTTGGATCTTCAAAACCTGGGGGTTGAGCAACATATACTTCTTCCTCAAGCTTACCATTGAGGAATGCACTTTTCACATCCATTTGTTGTAAGATAATATCATGATGGTTAGCATAAGCAAGTAATATGCGAATAGCCTCAAGTCCAGCAATAGGTGCAAAAGTTTCATTGAAGTCAATTCCTTCAACCTGTGTGTAGCCTTGAGCTACAAGCCGTGCATTATTCCTCACCACAAGGCCGTTTTCATCTTGCTTGTTGCGGTAGATCCACTTTATGCCAATAATGTTGTGCTTGTGAGGATCTAGACGTTTGACCAGTTCCCAGACGTTGTTGAGCTCGAACTGATGTAATTCTTCTTGCATAGCTTGAATCCACTCAGGCTCCAGAAATGCTTCATCTACCTTAGTGGGCTCTGTGATAGAGACAAAAGCAAAGTACCCACAAAATTTATACAAATGTGAAGCTTTTTAGCGTGTGAGAGGACCTGGTGCTTCAATGTCATCGATGATCTTGTTGATTTGCACTTCGTTTGCAATGCGAGGATGAGCGGGATGTCTTCAAGGAATTTGATCCGCATTTTCTTCAGGAGCATTTTCCTCAGCACCATTTTCTTCAGGTGCGCCAGCTCGATGTTCTTCACGTTCTGGAATGAATTCTTCAGCAGATTCTTTGGTAGGAATGACATCCTCAGTAGCCCTGAACTTGATAGATTCCTCATGTGCCGGTTCATCTAACACAGAAGGTAGGTGCTCTCTTTGCGAGCCATTAGTTTCATCGAACCGCACATCTACAGTTTCAACAACCTTGTGAAGAACGTTGTTGAAGACTTTGTAGGTGTGCGAGTCCTTTTCGTAACCAAGCATAGAACCCTCATGTGCTTCAGTGCAAATTTAGAATTGTGATGAGGATCTCTAATCCAACATTTAGCACCGAAGACTTTGAAGTAACTCACATTGGGTTTCTTGTCAGTGAGGAGTTCAAAAGCAGTCTTCTTGAAGAATTTGTGAAGATATACTCTGTTGATGATGTGTCACGCAGTATCAATAGCCTCAATCCAGAAACGACGAGGTGTCTTGTATTCATCAAGCATAGTGCGAGCCATCTCAACAAGAGTTCTGGTCTTGCGCTCCACGACACCATTCTGCTGAGGAGTATAAGGAGCAGATAACTCATGAGTAATACCAAGTTCATAGAGATAGTCATCAAGACCAGAATTCTTGAACTCAATCCCTTTGTCATTTCTGATGTGCTTGATCTTCACACGAAAGTTGGTTGAAGCCCTCGAGGAAAATTGTTTGAAGACTTCCTGCACCTCATGTTTGTAAGTGACAATGTGCACCCATGTGCAACAAGAATAATCATCAACAATAACAAAGCCATATAGAGATGCATCATTTGTAACAGCAGAATAATGATTAGGACCAAAGAGATCCATGTGAAGCAATTCAAATGGTTGAGTGGTGGTCATGATAGTCTTCGCTGGATGCTTGGCCTTTGTCATGTTTCCAGCTTCACAGGCTCCGCATAAGTGATCCTTGAGGAATTTGACATTCTCAATGCCAATGACATGCTTCTTATTCGCAAGCGTGTGCAAATTACTCATGCCAGCATGACCAAGTCGTCGATACCATAACCAGCCTTCTGAAGCTTTTGCAAGTAGGCATACGGCCGGTTGTGGTCCTGTAGAGAAATCAACAAAGTACAAGTCTCCTCTCCTAAATCCTTCGAAGACTTTGGAATTGTCAGCCTCCATGATCACAACACAACGATATTTGCCAAAGACAACAACCATATCAAGATCACAAAGCATTGAGACAGACATGAGGTTGTATCCTAAGGACTCGACAAGCATGACTTTGTCCATGTGTCGATTCTTTGAGATCGCAACCTTACCTAGACCCAATACCTGACTTTTGCCTTTATCAACAAAGATGATATGCTTCAGATGCGACGGAGATAAAGGAGCATCCATCAATAGATTATTGTCACCAGTCATGTGATTCGTACATCCACTATCGAGGACCCACTCATTGGCTTTGGGTTGATCATCCTACAGATGAATTAGTGCAACTTACGAACTCATATACTTCATCAATGAAGAATATGACATCAATATCATCAGATCAATAGAACAGATAAATAGTATGAGGATGTGTGAAATGAAAGATCATTTCATCATGATTAGCTTGCGTCCTTTCAGGCAATGTTCAAGTCTCTAGCAAATTCTTCAGACAATTTAAGCACATCTGGAGACCTGACCCTGCATAAGAGATTAGTTCTTTTTCTTCACCACCCACATCTGAAGGGGTGGCAAAGAATTCATCACTATGCGAGCACCATATGAGAAAGGTGGCATAGAAGCCAGTCCACTTCGTTTCACATAAGAGGGGTTAGGATAAGCATATGAATAAGCAGAGAAATTCTTCGAGGACTTATGAACATAATGATTAGAAGAATAATGCTCATATTCATAGCCCTTAGATCTACCCTGCGAAACAGAGGGGTTAGCACGATGATGATCATATGAGGACTTTGATCCTTTTGAGGAATATGATCCATATGAAGAATTTGGTCCATATGAGGACTTGGATCCATATGAAGAATTTGGTCCATATGAAGAATTTGATCTGGAGTTCCTATTCTTCACAGGTGGTGTCATGAGGACATTCACCTGAAGACTTTCAATGCAACTTTTGGGAACCCAGATTTTCTTCATAGGGGAACCATTCATGTAGTTAGTGCCAACATATCTAGCAAATACTTCACCATTCTGATTTTTGAACAGTTTATAGTTGGAGTCAAATGACTCATCAGAAGAATGAGGAGATTCACATGTAAAGCCAGATAAACTAGATGGATCAACTTGAGGTCCCTTTGCAGCAACCCATGAGGTTTTGGGGTACTGCTCAGGCTTCCAATATGTTCCATCAGCATTGAGTTTCCTCTCAAAGGCAATACCCTCTTTCCTAGGGTTTCTATTGAGGGTCTGCTTTTAAGCACGTCACAAAGAGTCTGATGCCCTTTGAGGATTTTGTACATGCCTGTTGAGGGAGTTCCGGACTAGGGGGTGTCCGGATAGCCGAACTATCATCATTGGCCAGACTCCAAGACTATGAAGATACAAGATTGAAGACTTCGTCTCGTGTCTGGATGGGACTTTCCTTAGCGTGGAAGGCAAGCTTGGCGATACGGATATGTAGATCTCCTACCATTGTAACTGACTCTGTGTAACCCTAGCCCTCTCCAGTGTCTATATAAACCGGATGGCTTTAGTCCATAGGACGAACAACAATCATACCATAGGCAAGCGTCTAGGGTTTAGCCTCCTTGATCTCATGGTAGATCCACTCTTGTAACACACATCATCAATATTAATCAAGCAGGACATAGGGTTTTACCTCCATCAAGAGGGCCCAAACCTGGGTAAAACATCGTGTCCCTTGTCTCCTGTTACCATCCGCCTAGACGCACAGTTCGGGACCCCCTACCCGAGATCCGCCGGTTTTGACACCGACATTGGTGCTTTCATTGAGAGTTCCTCTGTGTTGTCACCAATAGGCTCGATGGCTTCTTCGATCATCGACTACGATGCGGTCCAGGGTGAGACCTTTCTCCCCGGACAGATCTTCGTATCCGGCGGCTTCGCACTGCGGGCAAATTTGCTTGGCCATCTGGAGCAGATCGGAAGCTACGCCCCTGGCCGTCAGGTCAGATTTGGAAGTTTGAACTTCACGGCTGACATCCGCGGGGACTTGATCTTCGATGGATTCGAGCCACAGCCAAGCGCGCCGCACTGTCACGACGGGCATGATTTAGCTCTGCAGCCGGACAGTACCCTGGAGGCCGCACTCAAGCCCGCTCCGATCTTCAATTAGGGGTCGGCTGCGCTGATCGAGAATGGATGGCTAGACACCGCCTCGGGGGCTGCAACCTCTACGGCGATAGAGCCGAACACTGACCTTGTCCCTCACAAAGCTCGTGACTCCAAGGTGCCGGACTCCTTGTCAGACTCCGAACCTCCCGCGCCCCCTCCGATCGAATCCGATTGGGCGCCGATCATGGAGTTCACCGCAGCGGACATCTTTCAACACTCACCTTTCGGCGACATCTTGAGTTCGCTAAAGTATCTCTCGTTATCAGGAGAGCCCTGGCCGGACTGCGGCCAGGACGGTCGGGATGCGGACGACGAAGAAATTCAAAGCCCACCCACCACCCACTTGGTAGCCACTGTCGACGATCTAACCGACTTGCTAGACTACGACTCCGAAGACATCGACGGTATGGACGATGATGCCGGAGACGACCAAGAACTAGCATCCATCCGGCATCGGAAAGCCACCCCAACGCACGACGTATACATGGTGGATACACCAAAAGGAAGCGACAATGAGGAAAAACGGGACGGGGCGAAGGACAACTCCCCCAACAAACAACCAAAACGGCGATGCAAGCGCCGCCCGAAGACCGGCCTCGATAAAAACGGCACCCATACGGACCCGGCCCTAGAGCAGGGCGAAGCAGTGGACGACGAACATGCCACCAAGCAACCATCCGAACATGATGAACTGGACAAGCAACACATCCCCGGCGAAGACGATCTCACATCACCAGAGCATACGAACCTTCATAAAAGGCTCGTCGCCACTGCAAGAAGTTTGAAGAAGCAAAAGCGGAAGCTCAAAACAGCGGAGGACGCACTCAGAATGAGATGGAGCAAAGTACTCAACACCGCAGATAAATATGGCGCTAGTCACCAGACAAAGAGCTACCCGAAGCGCAAGTTGTTGCCCGAATTTGAGGAGGAGGCCTTAGAGCCCCCGCAGTCAAAAAAGAAAGAAGCCGCCTGGCCGGATAGACGACCAGATGATAGGCCAAGAGCAGCAAGGGGCGCCGGACAAAAGCCAGCACACGATCCTCGGAAAAAGGGTGACCCGGCCAGGTCCATCTATGCGCCAAAAAAGAATACTCCAGGAAGCAACATAACCCGCCGAGCATTTGAAGACAACGGCACACCCAAATACAGGGGTGGCGCACACCCACTATGTTTCACCGACGAGGTACTGGATCATGGATTTCCAGCGGGATTCAAACCCGTAAACATAGAGGCATATGACGGAACAACAGACCCCGGAGTCTGGATTGAGGATTATATCCTACACATACATATGGCCAGAGGAGACGATCTCCATGCCATAAAATACCTACCCCTCAAGCTCAAAGGGCCAGCTCGGCATTGGCTCAAAAGCCTCCCAGAAAATACCATTGGAAGTTGGGAAGAGCTTGAGGATGCGTTTCGAGCAAATTTTCAGGGGACTTATGTCCGCTCTCCGGATGCAGACGATTTAAGTCACATAACTCAACAGCCCGGAGAGTCAGCACGCAAATTCTGGAACAGGTTCCTCACTAAAAAGAACCAAATAGTGGACTGTCCGGACGCTGAAGCCTTAGCAGCCTTTAAACACAACATCCGAGACGAATGGCTCGCCAGACACCTCGGCCAGGAAAAACCAAGAACAATGGCCGCACTAACAAGCCTCATGACTCGCTTTTGCGCAGGGGAGGACAGCTGGCTGGCTAGATGCAGCACCAGGGACTCAAGTACATCAGAAGTCAGGGATGGAAATGGGAAATCACGGCGCAGAAAAGATCAGCGCCGGAATAAGGAAAATGGCCCAAATAGCACGGCGGTCAACGCCGGATTCAAAAGCTCTCGGCCGAATAACAAAACACTACCCCTCAAGGACAACAGTGACGAGCTATCCAACCTAAACAAAATTCTGGATAGACTATGTCAAATACATGGTACCTCCGGGAAGCCTGCAAACCATACCCACAAAGATTGTTGGGTCTTCAAGCAGTCCGGCCGACTTAACGCCGAACGCAAGGGGCTCGACACACCAAGCGAAAGTGACGAACCCCAAAAGCAGCACTCCGAAAAACATAAGACTTTCCCACTAGAAGTCAAAACAGTGAACTCACTTCATGTGGTAACACGAAAACACAGCGCGGCACCTGCCGTATCAGGACACCGTCCGCAGAATGGGGGTAGACCCTACAAAAATTCGCCATAACATCACTTCCTTCAAAGGAGTGACGCGAGGCCTTTAAGCCAATTATACGGGCTCTGTACCACTAGAGGTTGTGTTCGGTTCATCCGACAACCTCCGTCGCAAAAATCTCACTCTCCATATCGCCCCATTTTACAGTGGCCATCGAGCACTACTGGGACGCAAAGCTTTCGCCCGCTTTAAGCACTACCACATTACACGTCTCTTATACTTACAATGCTCAGTCCACGCGGCATAATCTCATTAAAGAGTAAGTCCGAGTGTTTCTCGACCATGGAGAGCGTGGGGCTGCCTTGACAGCCACTCCGACCTTGCAGGTCAAGGCCCCTAAAAACAGGTCATTCAGACCCCGGACACGGCTAGGCGAGTCCGGTGTAAATAAACAAGGGGCTTCCCAGCCGCATACCCCCTTTATAAGGGGTCGCACGTATAAATTATGAGAGCCAATAAAGCTCAACTTTCTTCATTTTCCAAATTATACATTTTAATACAACTTTTGCACGATATTTCTTAGAAACTAAGTCCTTCTCTTTTACAGATGAAGCACGTGCTACACCCATCCAGGATACAACACAACGGAGACACAGGCACAGACGTGCAGCAGGGACCCGTTGCAAGGATTCTTTTCATATTAAGACCCTGCGTAAACCTTTCTTACTATCTCTTGTTGATACACATCCCCCGGTTTCCTACCATAGCCGAGGAGGAGGCTGGCGTTTTGGCATCGGCCGCGTCAGAAGTCCCCGCCTGTACCTGGACATTAGGGGCTTAGGGCATTGTTCTGCCCAGTATCATAAAGACCGAACACCTCAGGGAGTGTTCGGTGTCTCGAGTTAGGCCTTATATGCATCAGCTCCGAATCATGTCTTTGGTCAAATGTTGGGTTTGCCCGGCTCCTGTGTTTTGCTGCCTTACGTTCCATATCATCGGCTAACGCGGCACTAGGAGAACTACTATGATTGTGCCCCGGTTCGGCCGGGCGAGCACCTCAGTAGAGAAAGCCCAAAACTGACTGTCATGATATAGCGAGAGACTGGTCAACCACTCGATCGACCATTGGAATGTTTAGAATTCCTCCGCTTTGACGAAGGACCGCTTCCCGGTCAGGCACATACGCGCCCCGAGTTCGGAGAAGAGCGGTGCCGCTAGGGGCTATATAGTAGCCCCACATTCGAGCTCCTATGGCTAAGTGAAAGTGATAAAGCATTATAGTCCGGTTGCCTAGTTTGCTATGCTATCACCTCCTTAAAAGGACCAAGACGTTGGATTCAGTGTGAAAAAGCGCTTTTCTTTTTGCAAACACCCCCGCACCATGTGCGTGGGGGCTGAAGCCAAAGACTGCCATCTTTCAGATTATACATACACATACGGCTGCACAGGAGATAGTTCAATACTTGAACGCACAAGTATAAAAAGCTATTGCATTATAAACATGATCTCAGAAATCATACATGTCATTTAAACATAACATATTTCGAGCACTTCGACTCTATTAAACAAGCGCCCTGCAGGACTTCCTGAAAATAGTGCTCGGTGGGGAATCGGCTTTCGTCCGAACCACGGGACGCAACAGCGGTGGCATCCATCTCCGCCCAGTATGTCTTAACACGGGCGAGTGCCATCCGTGCACCTTCTATGCATGCCGACCGCTTCATCGCCCCGATATGCGGCACCGCCCCAAGGAACTGCTGCAACAAGCCAAAATAACTCTTCGGCTTGGGCCTTTCCGGCCACAGATGAGCGACCACATCCGTCATGGCAAGTCCGGACAACCTATTCAGCTCAGCCCACTCAACCAGCCGATCACTCAATGGAAGTGGATGCTCCGGACTATGGAATTGAGACCAGAAAAGCTCTTCCATTTCATGATCCTTCTGGCTTCGGAAGTGCATGACTGCGTCCGCCGCACTCGCCGCCAAATCCAGATAAGGATCCTCCGCACCGCACAACCGGCCCAGCTGAGCATACTTCGGATCCGTGAACTTCCTACGCAGCATAAAGGGCTTTCCAGCCACAATGTCTCTGACCTGATGCAGTTCCTCCTTCATAGCCCGCATTGCACTATGGGCATCCTTGGCTTCGGCGTTGGCCTTCTTCAGGTCCTCTTGCTCCGCTCGGCGTTCTCTTTCAAGAACCTCCTGGCAGTTGGTAGCATCTTTTAATTTCGCGGCCATTCCGGCCATCTCCTCCCTGCTTCGGCAGTGAGCAGCCTTCTCGGCTTCTAGCTCTTCCGCTGCCTTCGAGGCAGCCGCTTCACTTTTTCTGGCTTGCTCCTTGGCCCGAGCAAGCTCTGCTCGAAGGTTTTCCACATCAGCAGCACCATCTGCATCAAGCATACAAATCATAAGGAATGGGCGTCAGCTCCCTTACTAGGCAACCGCGGAGCAACCACATACCTTGTGACTCATCAAGTCGTTTATTGACCAGCGAGATGTCCGCATCCGCAACGTCGGGTTGCCTCTTCAGCTCGGCAACTCCATCAGTCCGGCTGGCCACCGAACGTTCCGCCACCTACACAGGAAAGGCGACAATCTATAACTGAGATTATGATCCTCGGCACGCTGCCGTTTTCGACAGCATACCAAGTCTCAGGGGCTACTATCTATACAGGGCGCACTTCATGTGCAAAACTGTCAAAAGGTATGTCATTTTTTGCGCACCTCAAATCCCGTTAGCAAACTTCCGACGGCGTCACACAACCCGCTTTCGGCGGACGAGATCCTCTCAATCACCATACTCATTAATGTGCGGTGATCTTCTGAGATAGACGCCCTCTTTAGCAAATCGTGATGACACCTCAGGGTCGCCCGCCCCGCACGACGGGGCGGCAGATGGAGGCGTTTCGCTCTCCATCATCTCCGGACGAAGGTCTCCCGAAGATGAGCTGTGCTGGGATGGGCTGAGATCCGAACTACAAGGTGAAAACTTCGGTTACCCTTAGAAATTAAGCAGGGGTGCCCACTATTACAAAATTCCCCCTTTTTTACTTACGGCTCGCTGGAGGGCTAATTCCTCCGAGGAGACAGTACGGCCGGAGCTCTTCCCGACACAGGACCTTCCGGTATAGATTTCTTTCCCCGCTTTGAGGCCTTGGCCTCCGGGTCTTCGGAAGCGGTCCTCTTCTCCCCCTGGAAGGAGGGACTCTCGATTCCTCCCTTACTGAAAGCCTCCTTGGCAGACGTGGTAGTTCCCTTGTGCCCCCCTTCGCCCTCCTCCGAAGGTGCAACCTCCAACATTTTGATTAACACGGGATCCTGCGTGGTCTCAAGGAGGGGGGCCGGACACCGTATCAGTTTTGCTTGCGCTATCCACTCATGTCCAAGGGATAGCTGGTTAAAAGGCAAACCCACGATAAATAAATGGACAATGTGTCCAGACACAGGGCTACTTACTTGAGTATCCGAGCGATTGCGGCTTAGGCCAGCATCCTCGGTCAAGTCCGGACGCATCTCTTGCGATCCGAAGAACAGTTTGTACATCTCCGTGGGTGTCAAACCCATGAAGTGTTGAAGAGCTCGTGGCCCCTCCGGATTAAATTCCCACAGGCGGAGGGGGCGACTTTTGTAGGGCAGTAGGCGCCGGATCAGCATAACCTGTACCACTACGACTAGATTGACCTCCCTTTCTTGGAGGCCTCGAATCCGGTCCTGCAACAGGGGCACGTCTTTGGACGGCCCCCAGTCACGCCCCCTGTTGACCCATGACGTCAGCCGTTGTGGAGGGCCCGAGTGGAAGACGGGCGGCGGCCTCTGCCTGCTACCCCTGGGAACGGTGATATAGAACCACTCCTGTTGCCACAGGCCGAGCTCCTCCTGAAAAGAGCCCTCGGGCCATGGAGCATCGGCCCTCTTGCTTATAACCGCCCCGCCGCACTCTGCCTGACGCCCCTCAATCATCTTCGTCTCCACGTTGAAGGTTTTGAGCCACAAGCCGAAGTGAGGGGTAGTGCGGAGGAAGGCTTCGCAGACGACAATGAATGATGAGATGTGGAGGATGGACTCCGGAGCCAAGTCATGGAATTCCAGCCCATAGTAAAACATGAGCCCCCTCACGAAGGGATCCGTCGGGAAGCCTAAACCCCGACGGAGGTGAGACATGAACACGACGCTCTCACCAAGCTCGGGAGTCGGAATGGCCTGCCCTCGGGCAGGCAGCCTATGCGAAATCTCGTAGGTTAAGTACCTGGTGTCTCTCAGCTTTATCACGTCCTCTTCCGTGACGGAGGAGGGCATCCACCGGCCTCGTAGGTCGGTGCCGGACATTGTCGAAGATCGAAGGTACCCGAATCTGGAGCCCTGGGTGTTGGAACTCGGGGCGAGGGGCGGATTCGATAGAGGATTGAAGGAAAAGAACGGGCCTTGGTCTCATTATAAAGAGGAAGAATACCAAGAGCCGTCCCCGTGACCGTTTGGAACCCGCCTTCGATGGAGGGGGCGTGGCAACGGGCACGGTTGGGTTACCCACGTCTGTATTGATGGGAATCCTGGAATAAGGGGAACACGATCTCTGCTTCGACAAGACGTGCCAAGGAAACCGCTTCACTAAACGCGCTGAGGTGGTACAATAAAAACGATTCTAGTAAAGGCTTAGTAGTGGTGTGACATCACGCCGCAAAATACGTCAGCAGATTGAACTTGTGTAAAATTATTCTCTCTACGGTGGTGCGTGGAATTTATTTTTGCAGAGCCGGACACTATCCTGGTGTTCACAATCTTCTATAAATTATTCGGAGGAAGAACCCGCCTTGCAATGCCGAAGACAACATGTGCGCCGGACTCGTCGTCATTGAAGCCTGGTTCAGGGGCTATTGAGGGAGTTCCGGACTAGGGGGTGTCCGGATAGCCGAACTATCATCATCGGCCGGACTCCAAGACTATGAAGATACAAGATTGAAGACTTCGTCCCGTGTCCAGATGGGACTTTCCTTGGCGTGGAAGGCAAGCTTGGCGATACGGATATGTAGATCTCCTACCATTGTAACCGACTCTGTGTAACCCTAGCCCTCTCCGGTGTCTATATAAACCGGATGGCTTTAGTCCATAGGACGAACAACAATCATACCATAGGCTAGCTTCTAGGGTTTAGCCTCCTTGATCTCGTGGTAGATCCACTCTTGTAACACACATCATCAATATTAATCAAGCAGGACGTAGGGTTTTACCTCCATCAAGAGGGCCCGAACCTGGGTAAAACATCGTGTCCCTTGTCTCCTGTTACCATCCGCCTAGACGCACAGTCCGGGATCCCCTACCCGAGATCCGCCGGTTTTGACACCGACACCTGTCATGTACAATTCCTTTAGCCCTGCATCATCAGTGATACTAGCAATGTCCTCAGATGAGGAATTAGTGATAGCAGAGATAGATGAAGAATTTGTAGCATTAGAAGCATTTGAACATTCAGGTGAAGAATTAGCAGTTTCATGTTCAATGCACTTCAGACATGGAGGAACAAATTCTTCCTTAGTAGTGCTGATTTGTTGAGCAAGTAATGAATCGCGCTCCTTGTGAAGATCTTCATAATCCACTTTTAGCTTCTCAAGATCTTGCTTTCTTTGAAGAAATTCATAAGAAAGCTTCTCGTGATCAGATACGAGAGTGTTATGATGACCTTGAAGGTTGTCAAACTTGGACTGAAGTCTCTGAAGACTCTTAGCCAAAGCTTTTGACTGATCCATTTCTTCACCCAACATATCATCGCTCTTATTTAGCATGTATTGAACTTTTTCCAAAGCTCTTTGTTTTTTAGTGGCAGGGGAAGCAAGTTTGACATAGCTGGGGCCAAATTCATCACCTAATTCATCATCACTAGATTCGGAAAGGTAGCATTCAGTTACCTTGGCACCCTCTGTCATAAGGCACGGTGAAGAGGATGATAATTCAGGTGCGAAAGTCATCTCCTTGAGAGAATCCTTGTAATCCTCAAACCAAGGATCATGACGAGTACGATGACCTTCGTAGACCTCAGAGAGCCGGTCCCAGATTAGCTTCGCATGATTGAGATGCATGACGTTCCTGAACTGATTTCAGGACAAATAGGAGCAGATGACATCCTTTGCTGTGAGGTTGAGTAGAGTGTACTTGCGAATGTCATCAGCCTCTGCCATCTTGCATAGATCGGTAAGACCAATCTCATTGACGGTCCACAGTTCGCTGTCCATAGCCATGAGTCGCTTCTTCATCATGGCCTTCCACCGAGGATACTCATGACCGTCAAAGATGGGGCAGGATACGTTCCTCAATCCTGCAGTCGACATAACTGAAACTCCAGGCGGTTAAACCAAAATCACATAGAACAAGGGAGTACCTTGCTCTGATACCAATTGAAAGTGCGTTATATCGACTAGAGGGGGGTGAATAGGTGATTTTTATGAATTCTTCACTAAGGAATTTGCTGGTGAGGAAATTCCTAAATGAAGAACTACTTGCAGCGGAATAAGTACTCAATTGTAAACATAACATAACACAATCATGGTCGTCATGATAGAATGAAGACAAGCACAGAGTACAGAAAGTGTAAACACAGGATAATACAGAAAGAAGACGGACAGACTGAAGAAATTGAACTATGGAAATTGAGAAAGTCTTCAGTCAAAGTCTTCAAACAGATATGAACAAGCACACAACAACAGAACTGAGGAAATGAAAGAGTTCATGAAATAGAACCAGTAAGCTTGGTGAAGACAATGATTTGGTAGACCAGTTCCAACTGTTGTCTCAGTTGTATGTCTGGTTGGAGCGGCTGGGTATTTAAACTCAAGGACACACAGTCTCGGACACACAGTCCTCACCGTATTCTCCTTGAGCTAAGGTCACACAGACCTCGCCCAATCACTCGTGGTAAGTCTTCAGGTGACTTCCAAACCTTCACAGACTAGGTCACTCGGCGATCCACAATTCCTCTTGGATGCTCTAGACCATGACGCCTAACCGTCTGGAAGAAGCACAGTCTTCAAAGGTAACAAGCGTCGAATCCACGTAGGATCAATCTCTTTAGTGATGCTCAATCACTTTGGGTTTGTAGGTGTTGGGTTTGGGTTTTCCTCACTTGATGATTTTTGCTCAAAGTCCTCGGAGGATGGGATGCTCTCAAATGATAAGTGTCAGTTTCTCTCGGAGCAGCCAACCAGCTAGTGGTTGTAGGGGGCGGCTATTTATAGCCTAGGGAGCAGCCCGACATGATAAGACATAAATGCCCTTCAATGATATGACCGTTAGGTGGGTAGATATTTTGGGACAGCAGGAGCATAGCACAGCAATGGTCGGAAATTTGACTCTCAAATTCCTCAGGGCTATCATGTTCCTAATTGTGTAGGCAATCCGCACTGGTGAATTCCTAACTCCTCAGTCAGAACAAATTCCTCAACAACCAGAAGAACTTCGTCTCTGTTACTGAAGAAATTGACTGAACTGTATGAGATTTCCAATGGCTTCGCTCGAAGGGATTGGTAGGTGTAGGATTTTGAGTTGAGCATCACATGGAAATTTTTCATTAGTATTTCCTCGACCCCCTTTAACAGTACGGTGTTTCCTATGACTCAAGAAAGAGAAAATGAAACTACGAAAACAAAAGTCTTCACGCTTCATGTTCCTCGAATGATTGTCAAGTCTTCAAGGTCACACCAATTTCTTCACTTTCAAAGTCTTGAGAAAAGTCTTCAGAAATCCAAAGTCTTCAGTTGAAGAACTTCATTTTTAGGGGTCGACTTTCTCTGTAAATATCAAACTCCTCATAGACTTATAGACCTGTGTACACTCACAAATGCATCAGTCCCTTAACCTATAAGTCTTCAATACACCAAATTCACTAAGGGGCACTAGATGCACATACAGCATGCGTGAGGAGTACTACAATACCAACAAGAATGTTTTACATGCATTGGTTAATTATATCTTAATCATGTCACTTAACAATTTAATGCACAAAACAAGAATGGTAAACAGGATTAGTAGAAAGCAAAGCACATTTTTAGTGGGGATTTTCATCATTCTATGAAGGTGCAAAACCAAGTGTTACTACTACACCAACCAAGTTCATACTGAGAAACTGGACTCACTCACGGCAAGGCACGCCTATCTCGTTTGGTCCGTCGGTCAAAGCGCTTCTTCTTCTTGGCATAAAAATAGAGTACAATATTTTTTTTAGAATGCTCTTGGCATGTCGCTAATCGACCTCAATAGATGACAAAATCGCCAGCCTGCCGCACTTTTAGAGAGACAAGGAGTGAGAAGCGATACAAGCTGGTGGATTACTAGAGCTAGGTGTTGCATGGAGGCGAATAAATATAATGATAGCGTGAGGTGTGCAATGTATGATTTAAACTACATTGGGCTGCTGTGTTTCGGAGGTCTACTAGATGTAGAGAACATTGTGTTGATTTTATATCCCTGAATATCTCTATCTCTACTCTCTACCCTTATTAAAAACAGAGTTGGTGATGATGGTGTTCCTGCCATCCTGCAATATTGGTCGTCTGATTTATATCTGACGGTAGGAAGGAAACTATAGCAATTTTGCAGAAAGATACCCACACCCCTCTCCACATTTGCAAATAAGGCCTTGCCTCGTTCATCCTTTTCTCTCACAAGATAAACTACCCATACAAATGCATCTTGATGTTCCATCCAACACACGGGCATCTTGCTAGTGTAAAATAGACTCTTACGAGTGCAGAACGCTCCATCGCGAGGTTCATTGCTCCTTCTTGGTCATCCGAAATCATTCTTCATTTTCCTGACATGTGGGACATCCAGCATCCAGGTTCATGGGTCATGCAAAAAATGGAGTAAGTAGTAGGAGAGACTCACCAACGGTCACAAACGTAGGTGGAGTATGTGCATGAATCACCTGAAAAAAAGGAATACGTGCATGACGAGAATAGGTGCAGGAACCTACGCAGGTACTCTTTACCTCTTTCATACTCATGCGCGGGTACACAGTGAGCTCATTTCTATACGAAGAGGCAGCTCATGTGATAATTTGGTGACTGTAGTAGTTGTCAGTGGTGGGTCGGGAACCAGGTGTGAACGAATGAAAGTTCGACCATGACGCGGTAGCACGTTATTTATAAATGAAGTTATTCTATTCGATGTTACATATGCAACATTATTTTCTTCAATGGAACCTGAATCATGCACGCGCTCAATGACGAAGCAAGGGATGGTACTCCCTTCGTCTAAGTGTAGTCATCTTTTGAAAACCAAATAATCCCAAAACACTTGGACGCGGTGCATTAAATTTCACCTTGTTTCTTGTTTCTCTTGACATAAATAAAGGAATCAACCAATAAGAGATGTGGGCGTGTATGACATCAATGACTTAGACTTTCAAACACGAAATGTAGTGGTCAGTTCATTGCATGCAATGC
Organism: Triticum dicoccoides; assembly: GCF_002162155.2. Taxonomy (NCBI): domain Eukaryota; kingdom Viridiplantae; phylum Streptophyta; class Magnoliopsida; order Poales; family Poaceae; genus Triticum; species Triticum dicoccoides. The sequence continues at coordinate 316,777,281 of NC_041393.1, forward strand.
TATTAATTAGCAAATAAGCATTAAAATCTCTCGTTTTCCCCTTCGCCTTGGTCACGGTGCACAACCTATGACTTATACACCTAGATGGAGGGATTAGCCATGGACATGGTCGGCCCTTTTTGGAGGGAGTACTACATCCGTCTGAATCTCTAAGACCAAGGCAAAAATAACTTTGGGCAGTTATAGAAAGTAATCGGTTCCGCCTACACAACTTGGTATGGAAAATATTGAAAGACCCCTTAAATTGGGCATGCATTGGCTGCTTATATTAATTAATACGGTTGCATGCAGCCCCGTCTCTCTCCTCCTTGCATGTAGTCTTGACCGTCGCGCTTGCATGCAGTCCCTTCTTTCTCGGTAAGTTAAATCACCCAATGAGTAAACGCAATGCCAACGGGCCAAGCGAAAAAGCAGGGTCTTAGTTTCGTCCGGCCTAATAATTCTGGACTACCCTCCATGGCCCTCTGTCCTTCGAAGTGTAAAATAGTTAAGCCAATGACATGTGGGTCTACCACAAGAGGGCCCATATGTCAGTTAAAGGAAGAGAGAGGTGCGTAGGCGTATTTGCGGAAGTGTGCTCCACTGGCAAACATGATGGCAGTATAGGGTAAGGCTGGCTTAGTAACACCAACATGCTGGCTCAGCTTATTAATTAAGTGTCCCATCTGCTGCAGCGTGTATTGTCACTTCACTGACTAGGTGAATAAGTAGTTCTCTCTGACCAAGATGGGGAATAATGGATCGCCAAGACTTCCTATCTACAGTATCCCTATGCCTCTACTCTCATCCTGTCGAACAACCAAAACCATTAGCCAAGGCACCCGCGCCAATTATGTAGGAGTATTACTAGTAGTAGTATCTACTCCCTCCATCCGGTTTTTAGGCTAGTCATGGTGGGAGTAACTTAGGTAGTAACATAACATATCCCAAGACAAATTTGCTTATGTGGCATGGAATTAATGAGGAGAGAGATGCTTGTGGTAACATAATACGTTACTGTAACATAATACACTCAGAGGTAAAATGAGTCTATATCTCAATGAATGAAGGATTGCATGTTACCATCCATATGTTACTACCCATTATGAAGGTAGTAATATAGACTAGTAACATATGCATGTTACTAGTCTAAGTTACTCCCCTCTATGACCAGCCTTATATGCAGGTTAATAAAAAATCATCAACCAAGGTAGTAGTAAATGATGAGTGCCCGAAGATTATTTTTTTCCAAAAGTAGTACTCAATAATGGGCTCATTTTCCTCAAAAAAAATTTGTGTTTAAGAACGTATTAATTGGAATGCATGCGTGCATGAGTGAAGAACAAAAGACCAGAACTTTTACATGCATCGGTGAGTTTTCTCTTAATTCTTGCATGCAATGTTTTAATGAAGCTTGAAATATGAACATGTCAATGGAAGGGAGTAGAAGCCTCATGCATGCCTGCAACACTCACACGTACGCATGCACGCACGTAACACTCATGCATCCATGCGGCACACATCACATGACGCAACACACACGCTCACGCTCAAGTGCTCAGCCTACTCCCTCCACCCGTGAAAGACTGTACATATAGATAATTACACATTGACCAAGAGGAACAGAACTCCACATCATTTAGGGCAAGTACTCCCTCTGTTTCTTTTCCTTGATCCGCAAATCATTTAGAGCAAGTACTAGGATTCTTAAACATAGGAATAGGAAAAACAAAGGAGTATTTGCACGGAGTGTTTGATGCCACAGGAGAAAGAAAGGAAGTGAAAAAAAGTTGGAGTGGATTCTAGATTTCCAATGAAATGTTGTAGTAGTACACGTGATTCCATACTAGTAAAAATTCCTATAGGATTCAATCCTATGAATCAAACGACTAATGTACTAAAGTCCACGATCAAGGCGGCATAAGGCGGATGTGACCTCTCACTGCGTCCGCCATTGAAGCGGCGTGCTAGCCGAGGGCGCTGCCCGCTGCACACCCGGCTGGACGAGCCTCCTCGCTGCATTTCAACGCCTACATTAAACCCGCGTGGAATCCAAGAAACCTACTCCGCGTGGAAACCGGTTATTTTATGTAAATGTAATGAAATCCGGCCGTGTTGGCATGAATTTGTTTACATACATTCTGAGTGCATTGCTCCAGTGGTCATCACATGTGAGCCAATCGATTTGCACCCTTCCACGCTCCATTTTGTCTTGCGTTACTTCGTCTGTCCAGCATGTTGACAAGTGGGCCCCATGCTCATTTATGCCAACGTGGTAGTCAATTATTTTGCCAGAGTCAGCTATCACACCTTTCCGGTGCCACGTCAACGAATCCACTAGAAACAAGTCTAGACTTGTTTGGTTCAACCGCCTCGCTAGGTGTTTGGAGAGGAATTCGCCAGCGCGAGATGGTTCTATAGGTGGGCAGGCGGTGAAAAACAAGGGAAAACGTGGGAAGCAGCTAGACGAGGGAGGGAAGCTTCTACATTCGCGGGGGACGTGGCATTGGCCATTGGGCGGAAACAGGCAGTCATCCGGGTGGGCCATAAAGGATATGAAGAGGCATCATATATCAGCAAGGACCAGCTTCCCTACCAATAGCTTATCTAAGAGAACTATCAAGTTAACTGTGCTGAGGTTGGAGTAGTCATAAGATGGGTGACCGGATGGGAAGTGGACATGATATTAACTAGTTGTATGGGTCACTGTAAAGGTTTAATTTAAACCTTTACAGTGCTCCGCCCTATTAGTTGAACCTCGAGGTCTTTGTTTTGTAATTTTCGACATTTTTTGTTTTTTGAACACATGTTAATCGAAGGTCTATCGCATTACTTTACGACATGTTTCTAAAAAATGTGATATGACCTCTGTCAACTTATAAGTCATGTATGTCAAATTAAACCTCGAGATACTTTTCTCAAAATTAACCTCTGGGCCTTGCAGGAGTGCTGCAATGGTCGGTGTCAATTGCAAGATGAGCCACCAGGCTAGCCGTGGAGTTGCCAACATGCTCAAAGTGCACAGAACATTGAGTAGAAAGAAGCATGCCCAGGAAATTAATTTTGTGCTTAGGGAGGCCCTTTTCTCAAAGAGCAAGTACTCTTTCGGTTATACTATAACAAGGTGTCGCACGGGCTATCTAGACGAGGAGCGAGAAGCAATGGGCTGCTGGGTAGGAGTATACAATAATTAGGTGTCGCACGGGCTATCAGGATTAGGAGCGAGAAGCGGTGGGCTGCTGGATATACTATAACTGGTATCGCACGGAGGCCAAGGAACATGGTGAATGCGTGATGTGGGCCATGTATGATGTGTTTCAGACTCTTTCGGTTAAACATGGAGAGAGTTGGTTGATTTTATATCACTGAATAATATACAATATTGTGAGTGCAGACGCTCCACCGTGAGGTTCCTTGCTCCTTCTTGGTCGTCGGGAATCTATGTTCTTCCACTCTTTTGTTTAAGACATGAGCTTTCTTCATCCTTTTGCCAACACGCGGGACATCTAGCATCAAGGTGGACGTTTCATGCAAGAAAATGAAGATAAGCAATGCGTAACTGAGTCATGCACTTTGATGGCACGTACTACGCAATATTTTTTCTCCTCGATGGCACGTGAATCGTGTATGTAGACGGAGCACGGGGTGGTAGCCATGGACATGGTCGGACCTTTTTGGAGAGAGTACTGATGTGTCCTGTCAACTCGCAGAATGAGGAGAAGCTTGCTTGCTACGCCCTCTCCCTCGCCCACGCACGCGCGATGGCCTGCAACATGAGGCGAAGCTTTTGCTTACAATTATAGTGGGCTTTATAGTACAAGTGGTGGACGTGCTATAGTCATTCGGTGTCAGAATGCCAGAAGTATATATACTGTAGTACCATCATCATTGTTCAACTTCTGGAAGAGGCGAAGAGCCAAGCGCACGATCACCTACTATCCTTAACCCGGGCCACCTTTTTAGAGCATGGTTAATTAATATAGGCAGCTCTTGCAGTGGCACATCATTTAGAGCAAGTACTCTCTCGGTTTCTTTTCTTTCATTCATAGGAACTTAAAATGCAGGAATAGGAAAAATAAAGGATATGACATTAACATAGTGTTTGACATAGGAAAAACGAAGGAAGTGAAAAAAAGTTGGAGTGGATGCTAGATTTGGTAATTAACACATGATTGCATAGGAAAAATTCCTCTAGCATTCTATCCTATGAATCAAACGAACAATGTAGGAAAATTATGAGGGGGTCTCTCCAAAAGTGTTCCTCGGCTCGCACCAAACTTGGAGTCATTCATCTGGTACATGTGGCAATGGCATCTCTGTCGGTGCGTGGATGACACCTATGGGATCACGAGAATCCCTACTACGGTTGCGGGGCGCGGGGTTGTGAGAAGGGCGGATCAAACAGATAGCACACGGGTTCTTTATGCAGGTTCGGGCCGCGAGGATGCGTAAAACCCTGCTCCTGCCTTGATCATTTGTTTATCTGTGTTCTTGAGCTAGTAATGGGCGTGAGGAGCTCCAAAAAGCCAAATCCCCCTCCTGGTCGCCTTGGGCCTCCTTTTATAGGGAAAGGGGCTGCCACCGTGGCACACAAGAGGTGAAAAGGGCACAGTGATACGAGTTTATCCCTCGCATTACATGACAAGGCGCATTTAATGCGTCGTGCTTAGGTGTCCCTGCTTTATCGGGGACGGGGGGAGCCCAGTCTTTTCCATTGCCGATCCCTTTCGCGTCGACGCGCGCCCTGGCCAGCGATGCCCGCGATGCCATGTAGGCAGGCAGGTAGTTGAGGTGGCGTAGCGGTGGGCCTCCACGAAGATCCGCTTGCCGCCACGCAGGTGCCTGCCCAACTGGTTGGGTCGGCAGCTGCATGCAAACGGTGGTAGAGGTTGGAACTGGCGTGGGCCTGATGGTGGCCCTACGGGTGTCCTTGGCAAGGGCCTCGCCGTAGCCCCGGCAAGGGTCTTGCCGGGGCCCCGGCAAGGGTCTTGCCGTGGCGCCTGCTATCATCCCCGGCAAGGCTCCTGCCGGGGGCCTTGTGGTCCTCCTTGGCTGGGATCCCGCCAAGGGTCGTCATCTTCTATAGTGTGTATCTGATCTTGAATGTCTTCACAAAGATCTGCATGCCACCACGGGGATGCCTCCCGAATCCTTGCCCCATGAGGGCAGTGGACTCAAGGGTGATTCGCTTCGTAGGTGTGGGGCGAGCTGCCACGGCAAAGGTCTTGCCGTGTTTGCTAAAACCGCCCCTCGGCAAGGATCTTGCCGGGGGAGTCCGCTACGTTCCCTTTGCTCTTTGTCATCTTGGTCTTGGCGTCGTTCTGCTTCTTTCGAGCTTCGGCCTCACCTTGGCTCACCTCCCTTGCCTTGCTCGGTGCGGTGGCGTCCGTGGCTCGGACTGCCTGTGCATAGTTATAGGGGTAAAAAAAGTGTACCCCTCTTTTTGTACACCGACAGGAGCCCCCGGGCCTGGGCCACACGTAAGCGCAGCCGCGTCGTTGCGCTAGGCCCAAAAACGGTGCGCGGGCAGGCGGGGTAGTTTTCACCGTGGTAAGTTCCTTCGCGCGCTGTGCTTCTCATGCCTCCCGCGCGTGGCTCGGCGTGGGGAGGCGTGTGTGACATGGGCGGCATGCGTGGGGCTGAGCTCTGCGCGCATGCGTCACGTCGTAGTAAAAGGGGGGGTCGCGCCTTCCCCATAAACGGAGGGAGGCGTGGAGGCTCGGCCCATTCACTGAACGGGGCCGGGGCGTGGTCTTCAAGGCGCCCACCCCCTACGATCATGGGGTGGGGAGAGGTCACCTCACCCGTCACCTCGGTCCTGCATGCCTGCCACGTGGTTCCCACGTGCTCAGGGTGGCGAACGATGGAGGCGGGGAACCGGGCCATTGCGGGCCGGGGCAGCGAGTTGGTCCCAGTCCCCTGCGCCTTCCGCGTCTTGATTGGCTGAGTGGGGTGGCCGAGCCCCCATCCCGGCTCTTTATAAAGAGCTGGGGAAGGAAATGGCGTCCTGCACTCTTCCATCTTCTCTTTCCTTCAGCTTCTGCTCCCCTCCCCCCTTCCTCCATTCGCCATGGAGAGAGGGAATCCTGGCTCTTCAACGGTGGCGGCAAGGGTCGCCGCTCGACAACGCGCCCTCCCTTCCCCTTTAACCGCGGTGGCAGAGCCAGCCGCGAGGGGAAGGGGGAGGGGGCGAGGCCGCAGGCGAGGCCGTGGGCGAGGCCGAGGTGCTCAGGGAAGAGGAGAACGGGGCGGCGCGCCGGTCTCGCCTTCGCCAGTAGTTCCTCCCCCCATGGAGGGCCATGTTGGGGATGACCCTTGCGAGTTCTTCATCAGACTGCGTCGATCGCCTCGCCGTCGTCTTCGTCTCCCGACTCCATTCACGAGCGAGATGGACCTGGATCCGCCGGAGTCCTTGCGGTTGCACATGAGGGGTTGTTGGATCAACGGTACGCGAGCTTGCGTCGACTTCCCAGCCCCTCACGTGATGTATCTTGTCCGCGGGTGGAAGACGTTCGCTCATATCCACCGTTTGACGGCGGGGCTCACCCTCCATTTCAAGCTGATGGAGGGCGGCCTCCTCTCCGTCAAGGTATTCGGTTGCTTCGGGACTCGGGCAAGGTGCTGCGTGGAGAGCTCTTCTGATAGCGAAGACTCCTCCTCGGGCAGGAGTGACGAGGAGGACAGCGGCAGCAACGACAAGGGTAGCGGGCGGCAGGATGACGGGTCCGACTAGGTGTCGGGCGCTGCTCCGTGTGGCACCGGCGATCCCATCATCCGTGTCGCCGGCTTCCTGAACTTCTCGGGGTCGCCTCCTTGGGCGGCTAGCGTTGGGAGGCTGCGGAAGAGGAAGAGGGCGGGCGGCACGGCCGTCAAATTGGATTACGCGGGCACCGACGCCTTCGACGCGTGCTGACGTCCTGCCGCCTCGTCTTCGAGCTCTGCTTGCGGCGCTGCCATCACCATCCAGCCTTCGGACGGTCACCAGATGTTCTCTTGGTGCCTCCTGCCACCCGTAGCTCGCCTAGGCGCTTCCTTTTGCCCTTTTCGCCTCCTTGACCTGCCTCCTGAGGAGAGGGGCAAGAAAGGGATCACGGGCACCTTATCTCTTTTTAGTTTGTAAGCCTTTAGGCTCTAGCTGAATTTAAAACTTGTAATCCCACCATTCATGTTTTTCAGTCCCTATGGGCTGTACCTGAGTGGACTGTTTTTAATGAAAAAGGGATGCTTGCCGGGTCATTTGTTTGCGGGTAGAACCCACGACAAGGAGTAAATCCTTGATATCCTCAAGATAAACATTTCCTTGCCCGGCAACAGGCCCTGCCGTCTCCCCACTCCGCTCGACCCTTCTCACGCTTTCGGCGGAGGCAGGGATGAGGTAGGTTCAGGCTCCTTGTTTCATCCTTTTGCCGCCGCGACTACGACTAAACCTGGCCCCAGGAACGAGCCCTAGGGCCTAGAGTTTTTAGGGGAGCACGGTAGCTTTGGAGAAAACGAGGTTTCACATACGTCAGTCCATGAGGGAATGCATGATAAGGGATGAAGAACTTATCTGAAGTTGTAACCTCCGGCAACTCTGGTTTGCCGTGGGCAAATCTTTGTACTTGCAGCCCCCGGCAATACTGGCTTGCCGGGGTCTAGATGCCGATCTGTCCCTCTTTTCTTTTTCGTCCTCAAGTGATCCGGCAAGGATATCTGCGAGTCCTGCGAACCAAAGAAGACAAAAGAACAGCAAAGAGACGCACACTCGACCTCTAAGCTAGGGGTTAGTCGCCGCTTAAGCACTATCAACCCTAACCAAGGACGAGACTTGACCTAGCATGCATGCTGTAACTTAGGCGTTGGCGCTTCATTTATTTATTCTCAGGGTCTGCGTCTAGCTTTGTACAAAGGGTTACATGCATCATCGACAATGATTGTACAAAAGGTGGCTTGCCGGGGGGGCCGTCAAGCCGCGCCTTACGGGTAAAACTTGAGAAGATGCTCAATGTTCCAGGAGTTACCCACCGGAACAACATCTTCGAGCTTCAGGCGGACTGCGCCGAGCCTGGTGACTCGTATTACCCGATAAGGGCCTTCCCACTTTTGCGTCAGCTTGTTGGAATTCTTGGCCGATTGAACGCGCCGAAGGACAAGGTCGCCTTCCTCAAGGCTACGGGCATGAACCTTGCGACTATGGTAGCGGCGCAAGGCTGGCTGGTAGCGTGCTGCTCTTACAGCCGCCCGAAGACGGTCTTCCTCAAGGAGCACTGCGTCATCTTGCCGCAGTTGCTCTTGCTCAAGCTCATCATAAGCGAGCACTCGAGGTGACCCGTATATGAGTTCAGTGGGGAGAACTGCTTCCGCCCCGTATACCAGGGTAAAAGGTGTCTAGCCGGTGGCTTGATTTGGTGTCGTCCTGATCGACCAAAGAACCGTCGGCAGCTCATCAATCCAGTGCCTTCCACTCTTGTGCAGCCTATCAAAGGTCTTGGTCCTCAAGCCTCGCAGTACTTCAGCATTTGCCCTCTCAGCTTGACCATTGCTTCGCGGGTGAGCAACGGAAGCAAAACAGACTTTGCTGTCGAGGTCTTGGGTATATTGCATGAAGGTGCGGCTTGTGAACTGGGTGCCGTTGTTGGTGATAACCCTGTTAGGCACACCAAAACGGCACACCAGTCCCTTGAAGAACTTGACGGCTGACTAAGCTATGACCTTCCTCACTGCCTCCACCTCTGGCCACTTTGTGAACTTGTCGATTCCAACGTACAAGTACTCAAAGCCCCCGACAGCGCGGGGGAAAGGGCCCAGTATGTCGAGCCCCCAGACCGAGAAGGGCCATGAGAGAGGAATGGTTTGAAGGGCTTGGGCTGGCTGATGGAGCTTCTTTGAATGGAACTGACACGCTTCACACCTGGTGACTAGTGTCGTCGCATCCTGGAGGGCGCTGGGCCAGAAGAAGCCTTGCCGGAATGCCTTGCCGGCAAGGGCCCTTGACCCAATGTGGGATCCACATATGCCTCCGTGTACCTCTGCCAACAGCTCCAGTCCTTCCTCTCGAGGGATACACTTCAATTTCACACCGTTCGGCCTCTTTCTGTACAGGACGTCATCGACAAACTGGTACATGGTAGAGCGACGGGCTACTTTCTTCGCTTCTTCCTGCTCCTCAGGAAGTTCCCATGTTTGGAGGAATCGGACGGTATGCTGTGCCCATGCTGAAGCCTGGGGCTCGACGGCAAGGGCTAAAGGCATTTCCTCCTCTATAGGAGCGGCTGTCTCGACGGCAAGAGCTTGACGCTCCGCCGGAGCCAGTCGTCCCATGGCGGGCTCAGTATCCTCGGCAACATCCTTGTCGGCGGCTCCGGGGAGCTCGGCGGGAAAGTACTTGCCGGGCCCTGATTTCCTCCTCTTACTCTGCTCTGTTGATGGATCAACGGATGGCTGAGTTAGTTGAAGCACAAAGGTACCTGGTTCCATAGGTAGCTTGAGGGCAGCGCATTTGGACAGGTAATCGGCGATATCATTCTCCGCTCGGGGAATGTGGTCAGCCTGTATACCGTTGAAACACTCTTCCAGCTTTCTCATTTCATCGACGTAGGCCTTCATCAACGAGCTCTGGTAGTCCTTGTTAACTTGCTTGACGACAAGCTGCGAGTCCCCCCTGACGATGAGTTTCTTGATTCCGAGGTCCACCGCGATCCTAAGACCAGCAAGCAGCCCTTCGTACTCTGCCGTATTGTTGGTTGACACCTACCTGGGGAAGTGCATCTGGATCACGTACTTGAGGCGCTCTCCAATGGGCGCGACAAGCAGTACGCCAGCCCTGGCGCCTTGTAAGGAGAAAGCTCCATCAAAGTACATGATCCAATCACAACTTGCTTCCTTGCCGGGGAGAGCAGTCTCTTGGGCTTCTTCGTCAGGCGTTGCGGTCCATTCTGCGATGAACTCCGCTAGGACTCGACTCTGAATTGTCGAGGTACTTTCAAACTTGAGGCCAAAGCTGGACAGCTCCAGGTCCCATTCCAAAATTCTTCCCGTTGCATCTGGATTGTGCAATATCCGCTGCAGAGGGAAGCGAGTGACGACAGTGATCTCGTGTGCCTGGAAGTAGTGACACAGCTTCTTCGAGGCCATAAGAAGGCCGAAGAGCAGTTTCTGCACGCGGGAGTACCTCGATCTAGCCCCCTGCAGGAGGGAACTAACGAAGTAGACCGGGTGCTGCATCATTTTATTCTTCGGCGGCACGTTAACTAGCTGTGTCGTCTTTGCATTGGTGGTGTCGGGCTCTGCCGCTGCCATATCCTCGTCGTCAACCTCTCTCTGTGCCACCAGCGGGGCGCTGACCACCTGGTCTGTTGCGGCCAGGTATAGCAGCAACGACTCATGTGGATTGGGCGCAACTAGTATTGGCGCGGAGGAGAGGTACTTCTTCAAACCTTGCAATGCTGCCTCGGCTTTTGGCATCCACTCCATCGGGCCTGCCTTTTTCAGGATCTTGAAAAAGGGAAGGGCGCGCTCGGCAGACTTGGAAATGAACATGCCCATGGCGGCGACGCAACCAACAAGCCGACGCACATCCTTGATTCGCTTGGGCGCTTCAATCTGCTCTATAGCTTTGATTTTGTCCGGATTGGCCTCTATCCCACGTTGTGACACCAAGAACCCGAGAAGCTTGCCGGACGGGACGCCAAAGACGCACTTCTCAGGGTTCAGCTTGAGATTGATCTTGCGCAGGTTTGCAAATGTTTCTTGCAAATCTGGCATGAGGGTTGCCCTGTCCTTGGTTTTGACCACTATGTCATCCATATAAGCCTCCATATTTCTATGGAGCTGGGGCTGAAAACCAATCTGGACCGCCCTTGCAAACGTCGAACCAGCACTCTTCAACCCAAAAGGCATCCGCATGAAACAATATGTACCACATGGGGTGATGAATGTTGTTTTCTCTTCGTCTTCTCTTGTCATGAAGATCTGGTGGTAGCCGGAGTAGGCGTCGAGGAATGACAGCAGATCACACCCAGCCGTGGAGTCAACAATCTAGTCGATGCGCGGCAACGGGAAGGGGTCTTTAGGGCAAGCCTTATTGATATCTGTGTAATCAATACATAGTCTCCACTTCCCATTTGCCTTGCGCACCACGACCGGATTGGCCAACCACGTCGGATGGAGCACTCCTCTTACCAAACCCGCTGCTTCCAGTTTCCGGATCTCTTCAATAATGAACTCTTGTCGTTCCAAAGCTTGCTTTCTGACCTTCTGCTTGACGGGCCGCGCATGAGGGCAGACAACAAGGTGGTGCTCAATCACCTCCCTGGGAACACCGGGGATGTCGGAAGCTTGCCATGCAAACACTTCGACATTCGTCCGCAGGAAGGTGACGAGCGCGTCTTCCTATTTGTCTTGAAGGGTGGAGCTTATGGTAAAAGCTCCTCCCGTGCCGTCCTCATTGACAGAGACTTTCTTGGTTCCCAGCAGTACGGCCCTAGGCCTCTTGTTCCCGCCCGTGGAGCTCTCTGGCACGCCCTCGACGGCAGCGCTACACTCCGAAGAGGTGCGCTTGCCGGAGTGGGTGTCCGAGGTCTCACCGGTCTTCTTCTTCTTCTTCCCTCCCAGGGTCCCAGCGGCAGGAGCAAGTGCCCTAGCGGCGGCAGCTGCTGCAACTGCTTGCTGGTATAGTTGGTCAGCGCAAACCAGCGCATCTTTCTTGTCGGAGGGGATGGTGATGATCGTCATAGGTCCTGGCATCTTCAGGGTGTTGTAGGCATCGTGTGATGCCGCCATGAACTTAGCCAGCGTTGGGCGGCCAAGGATCCCGTTGTAGGGCAAGGGGATCTTGGCAACATCGAACACGATCCTCTCCGTCCTGAAGTTCAGGTTGCTTCCAAAAGTCACGGGCAGCGTGACCTTCCCCTTGGGTTGGCTTCTTCCCGGGTTGACCCCCTGAAACGTGCCCGTCTCTTCGAGGTCTCCATCAGGAATCTGCAGTTTCTCAATCACGGCAGGCGAGATCAAGTTCAGACCGGCCCCACCATCGACTAGCATCTTCGTCACCTTGAGGTTACGTATTGTTGGTGAAACCAACAATGGCAAGCACCCGACCGCGGTAGTGCGATCAGGTTGGTCCTCAGTGTCGAAAATGATAGGTGTGTTGGACCACTTCTGCAGCCTTCGGGCATCAAACGACGGCTCTGCTGTTGTAATCTCTCGCGTCCACTGTTTAAGCCGGCGGTGAGAAGTGTGCAGGGAGGCGCCGCCGTCGATGCACATGGCCTCTGTAGCTTTCTGAAACTCTTGGTCACCGAATTCATCGTCCTCTTTGTGATCGTCGTCTTCTGGCTTTCTGTCACGGCCCCGGGCGGGCCTCTCCTGTTGCTTATCGTTGCCGCGACGGCCCGCCTGGCCGTCACGCTTCTTGTCGGACCCCTCAGCACCGTCTGGGCCCTTCTCCTTGTCCCGCCTCTCATACACAGCCCTCTGCTTCTCAGCGCGGAGCTCAACCTATCGGCAGTCCTGGAGAGCATGGCCCTTGGTGCGATGGATCTTGCAGTATCACTTGTCGGAGTTTCCTGGCTTCTTGGCAGCCGCCAAGGCCTGGCAGGCGACACACCCGGCAACCTCCTTGCCGGGGTCGTCTGCCTTGGTTTTCTTGGTGGAGCCGGCGTCTTCGGATCCCTCGACGGCAAGCACGGCTTTTCCTTTGCGCTTCCTATTGCGGCGTCGGCCTTTCTTCGCCGGGGCGGCAGTATCCTCATCTGAGGAGTCGGTTTCCACGCCCGCATCTTCGTCGGGGTACTTCCTTCCCTCTTCGGCCCGGGCACATTTGTCAGCAAGAACATAGAGTTCTGCTACATCTCTCACCTTGTTCATTGCCAGCTCTTCACGCATCTTGCGGTTACGTACGTTCTGGTGGAACACGCTGATGATGGCGGGAGGGTGAACATCAGGGATATTGTACTGTACCCGGCTGAACCTCTGAATATACTTGCGGAGACTCTCGCGTCCCTTCTGGGGAATGACGTGCAGGTCGCTTGCTTGGCCATGGGCTTGGTGGCCTCTAGTAAAGGCGCCCACGAACTCATGGCACAAATCCGACCAGGAGGAAATAGAGTCTACCGGCAAGTGCATCAACCATGACATGGCATTGGATTTAAGAGCCAACGGAAAGTAATTCGCAAGCACCTTATCGTCACGGGCTCCGGCAGCCTGCATCGCGATGGTGTAGACGCTGAGGAACTCAGACGGATGGGTCTTGCCACTGTATGTTTCGCCCACATCAGGTTTAAAGGTGCGGTGAGTGGGCCACTAGAACTGCCGCAGCTCACAGGTAAAAGCCGGACAGCCTACCTCGTAAGGTAGGCCTCCAGGGCTCCCCGGTGCTGGGTGGCTCACAGCAGGCCCTGCTCGCCTGTCTGATTGGTGGCGCGCCCCGCGCCAGCGCTCGATAGTGGTTCGAGTGTCTTCATGTTCTCGTTCCCGAAGAACTTGGCGCTGGTCACAGTGGGCCCGCGGGTCGGATGATGCTACGGAGATCTCGTCGCCCGTGACATCGCGATGGGCTGGCGTCCGCGGTACCGGGCGAGGAGGAGGCGAGTGCACCATGGTCGCGGCGCCGCCGGCCCTCCTGCCACTGGTGCGTGGGACTCCGTCAGAGCGTCGACCCGGGGGCTCCACCGGACTCGGTTCGTCCTTGTTGGCCATCGCAACAATGCTTCGGATAGTGGCCCTCCATTCGTCGAGTTTCCCCGTAGTGGGAGGGAAATCAAGGAGCAACTGCGCGCGCGCCAGGGCTTCTGCTGGCGTTAGCGGCAGTGAAAACTGCACGGATCGCGACGCGCTTCGACTTCTGACCATGTCAGAAGGAGTTCTATCACGACCCCGCGGTCGCATGCCATCTTCACCAGCGCCTCGGCGGGCAGGCATGTCTTCTAAATCCCGGGAGCGGCGCTCGGGGCTCTTTCCGCGGCGATGCCCGGGATCCTCGGCGTGACTACGCCGTTCGTCGGGCGCCGCTTGAGAGGAGCGCACCGTCGGCGTCTGTGTGGGAGACTTGGAAGCCCTTGCGTCGCCTTCGGGCGGGGTGGCAGCGATCCTGGAAGGCCCGACGCTATCGGCGGAGGGCCTGGCTCCGTCTTTGGATTTGGCGGCGTGCGGCTCGTTACCAGGCGCATGAACATCGCCGCCTCCCAAGCTCCGGCTGCTGGGACGGTGTTGGTGTTCGCGAACGGCACCCCGGGTCCTTTCTGCGACCGGTCCGCTACTCGCCCGCGTCAGAACGGAATGTCTGGCTCCCAACGGGCCAACCGCCACCGTCATTTTCTTCTTGGGCGCCATGATGATGAAGAAGCGTCGAACTAACTGCTAGAGCTGATTCTCACAACTGCGTGCCCCCTACCTGGTGCCCCAAAGATGTCGGTGCGTGGACGACACCTATGGGATCACGAGAATCCCTACTACGGTTGCGGGGCGTGGGGTTGTGAGAAGGGCGGATCGAACAGATAGCACACGGGTTCTTTATCCTGGTTCGGGCCACGAGGATGCGTAAAACCCTACTCCTGCCTTGATCATTTGTTTATCTGTGTTCTTGAGCTAGTAATGGGGCGTGAGGAGCTCCAAAAAGCCGAATCCCCCTCCTGGTTGCCTCGGGCCTCCTTTTATAGGGAAAGGGCTGCCACCGTGGCACACAGGAGGTGGAAAGGGCACAGTGATACGAGTTTATCCCTCGCATTACATGACAAGGCGCATTTAATGCGTCATGCTTAGGTGTCCCTGCTTTATCGGGGACGGGGGAGAGCCCAATCTTGTCCGTCGCCGATCCCTTTCGCGTCGAAACGCGCCCTGGCCAGCGATTCCCATGGTGCCATGTAGGTAGGCAGGTAGCTGAGGTGGCGCAGCGGTGGGTCTCCACGAAGATCCGCTTGCTGCCACGCAGGTGCCTGCCCAACTGGTTGGGTCGGCAGCTGCATGCGAACGGTGGTAGAGGTTGGAACTGGCGTGGGCCTGATGGTGGCCCTACGGGTGTCCTTGGCAAGGGCCTCGCCGTAGCCCCGGCAAGGGTCTTGCCGTGGCGCCTGCTATCATCCCCGGCAAGGCTCCTGCCGGGGGCCTTGTGGTCCTCCTTGGCTGGGATCCCGCCAAGGGTCGTCATCTTCTATAGTGTGTATCATATCTTGAATGTCTTCACAAAGATCTGCATGTCACCACGGGGATGCCTCCTGAATCCTTGCCCCATGAGGGCAGTGGACTCAAGGGTGATTCGCTCCGTAGGTGTGGGGCGAGCTGCCACGGCAAAGGTCTTGTCGGGTTTGCTAAAACCGCCCCTCGTCAAGGATCTTGTCGGGGGAGTCCGCTTCGTTCCCTTTGCTCTTTGTGGTCTTGGTCTTGGCGTCGTTCTGCTTCTTTCGAGCTTCGGCCTCACCTTGGCTCACCTCCCTTGCCTTGCTCGGTGTGGTGGCGTCCGTGGCTCGGACTGCCCGTGCACAGTTATAGGGGTACAAAAAGTGTGCCCCTCTTTTTGTACACCGACAATCTCAGATCTGGACACAAGGTGACGTACACCATCAAGGTCCATTAAGGATAATGTTGTGCTCGAAGCTGGATGTACACGGTCAAGGTCCATAGTCAACGGGATTAGGGCGGACGCAATTTCTCAGGCTGGTCATAGTGGGAGTAACATAGATGCCATATAAGGCCTCTTCCAATGCAAAGGTGCTTAGATGAGGTGCTAAGTGCATTAAATAGCTTAGCAGTTTTACGCCCCAATGCATAGGTGCTTAACTTGTTGTTGCTAAGCTCACTTTATTTAATGAGCTAGCACATAAAGTCTTTCATGCATTGGCCAAGTTGTTTCATTTAAGTGGTTTGCCTAGGTTCACGCGCTTGGCATTGGTTCTTCCTGAGGTCACCAAAGTGCTCTCTCTCCTCCTTAATTGTTGTGACATGTCGTTTTTTTGCTTATGTGGCATGCTTAGCACCAGTCCACGGTGGATCACTAGGAAGGGACTATGCAAAAATGGTGAGGTGGCAAGTAGTTAATGAGGAGAGAAGCAAACAGAGTAACATGATATGTTATCATCACTTAGCGCTTCCCAATGCAAAATGTGTCTATAAGTTACTACGTCCACTACGTCCGAGGGTGCCGCGCACTGCACTCCCAGTTGTACCCGCCTCCTCGCTGAATTCAAATACCTACATTTAAACCTGCATGGAATGCAAGAAACCCACTCTGGCCACACGTCCGTCCAGGAGCAGGACGCCGTCCAAGCTCCTCCTTCCACCATTTTCTCCACTCTTTCGGCGGCATCCGACGAACAAGAAGAGCAGTTCTCCGGCATAAAAGTCGTATGGGTGGCCCGCCGAGCCCGGCAGTTATGAGCGAGGCAGCTCGCTGATCCACCTACCTCGCCTAGCCCGACGGAGCCAGTTGCCGCTCTAAGCTAGCGCGTGGTTCCACAGCTGGCTGCTCCAATCCAGCTCAAGGAAGAGTGCCTAGTTGCTCCACGCCGGCTTGTCGGGGAGCATGATACGTCTCCAGCGTATCTATAATTTTTTATTGTCCCATGCTATTACATTATCTGTTTTGGATGTTTTATATGCATTAATATGCTATTTTATATTATTTTTGGGACTAACCTATTAACCTAGAGCCCGGTGCCAGTTCCTAATTTTTACTTGTTTTTGAGTTTCGCAGAAAAGGAATACCAAATGGAGTCCAAACGGAATAAAACCTCCGCAATGATTTTTCTTGGACCAGAAGACAACCAGGAGACTTGGAGATGAAGTCGGAGGAGCCACAAGGCGGCCACAAGGACGGAGGGCGCGCCTCCCACTCATGCCCCCCCCCGGTGACCCTCCTGACCTAATTCTTTCACCTATATATTCCCATATATCCCCAAACCACCAGAGGCATCCACAAAAACACTTTTCCACTGAAGCAACCTTCTGTACCCATGAGATCCCATCTAGGGACCTTTTCCGGCACCCTGCCGGAGGGGGATTCGATCACGGAGGGCTTCTACGTCAACTCTATTGCCCTTCCGATGAAGCATGAGTAGTTTACCTCAGACCTACGGGTCCATAGCTAGTAGCTAGATGGCTTCTTCTCTCTCTTTGACTCTCAATACCATGTTCTCCTTGATGTTCTTGGAGATCTATTTGATGTAATACTTTTTTGCGGTGTGCTTGCCGAGATCCGATGAATTGTGGATTTATGATCAGCTTATGTTTGAATATTATTTGAATATTCTCTGAATTCTTATATGCATGATTTGATATCATTGTAATTCTCTTTGAACTATCGGTTTGGTTTGGACAACTAGATTGGTTTTTATTGCAATTGGAGAAGTGCTTAGCTTTGGGTTCAATCTTGTAGTGTCCTTTCCCAGTGACAGTAGGGGCAGCAAGGCACATATTGTATTATTGCCATCGAGGATAAAAAGATGGGGTTTTCATCATATTGCTTGAGTTAATTCCTCTACATCATGTCATCTTACTTAATGTATTACTCTGTTCTTCATGAACATAATACTCTAGATGCAGCCAGGAGTCGGTCGATGTGTGGAGTAATAGTAGTAGATGTAGAATTGCTTCAGTCTACTAGACACGGACGTGATGCCTATATTCATGATCATTGCCTTAGATATCGGCATAACTTTGCGCTTTTCTATCAATTGCTCGGCAGTATTTGTTCACCCACCGTATTATTTGCTATCTTGAGAGAAGCCTCTAGTGAAACCTATGGCCCAGGGGTCTATTTTCCATCATACAAGTTTCCGATCTACAATATTAGTTTCCGATCTACTATTTTTTGCAATATTTTACTTTCCGATCTATAAACCAAAAATACCAAAAATATTTACTTTACCATTTATCTATCTCTATCAGATCTCACTTTTGCAAGTAACCATGAAGGGGTTGACAACCCCTTTATCGAGTTGGGTGCAAGTTGTTTGATTGTTTGTGCAGGTATTGGGTGATTTGTGCATTGTCTCCTACTAGATTGCTACCTTGGTTCTCAAAATGAGGGAAATACGTATCTCTACTTTGCTGCACCACCCTTTCCTCTTCAAGGGAAAAACCAACACAAGCTCAAGAAGTAGAAGGAAGAACTTCTGGCGTCATTGTCGTGGAGATCGACGCAAAGTCAAGACATACCAAGTACCCATCATAAACTTTCATCTCTTGCATTACATTATTCGCCATTCGCCTCTCGTTTTCCTCTCCCCCACTTCTAAAATGATTTTCAAAAAAGATTTGCCTTTTTATTCGCCTTCTTTCCGTATGTCTTTTTGTTTGTGTTTCCATGTGTGTTATATTTGCTTGCATCTTTGCTTGCTAAAAAACTATTCATATGGATCCACTTAAAGTTTTCTACTTGGATCATCTTCGATCTATTTGTGCTCGTGTTGAAACCCTTTAGTTGAGGGAAAATCTTTAGATGAGCATGTTCATTTTGTGTGTCACCGTTTGTCTAAAAAAGGGAGACTCTTATGGAATCAAATAAACAGTTTTCTGTGTTATGCTTGTAATCTTTGTGAAATTTATGATTTTACTTGTTGCTCTAAGAACCCTAAAAACACCTTCCCTACCTATGTGAGTTTAATGATAATGAAATCGTATCTTCTGATGAAAAGGGTGTTTATAGTTACTATGATATCGAACAAATTGAAGAATTTGTTGCTTGTAAGGGTGATCATGAAGTTGCTTGTTTGATTGAAAAGTATGATATTACTCTCTACAAATCTGAAAATTCTGACATACTTAAATGTTGCTATGAAAACTATGCTCATAATGCCTATGTTAAGGAATTTATTGAGAGAATGACCGTTGCTTTGGAAGAAAATAATGATATGCATGAATCTATAGATAATTATGATTCTGATGATTTGATTGAAATATCCCTTGATGAACATGATGCTTGCTATTCTTATGGCTATGATGTCAATATTTGTGGAGATGAATTTGCTATAGTTCCTTATGTTAAACATGAGATTATTGCTATTGCACCCGTACTTGATAGTTCCTTGAATCAAAAGCATGATTGCAATGATGTTATTATAAATTATATTAATGTCAATTGTGCTAATAATATGCAAAACCCTAAGCTTGGGGATGCTAATCTTGCTATGTCTACTACTTGTTGCAATGATCATGATTGGGGTGATTCTTCTTATGATCTTGAAAATTTATTTAAGCCCCATGATGAATTTGAGATTGATAATAATGTTTGCAATAATATTGAAAGTTGGTTTGGAAGAGTTTCAACTTTAGATCCCATATTTGGAGAATGTTCAATCTTATGAAATTTTTGATAAAAGTAGGTTTGAAGAGGTCATGACTTTAGTTAATGTTAATCCCGCTATTCTGGAAGAGTGTCAACTTCGCATGCATGTGGATCGTGTTGAGAATATGTTATGTGATAGCTATATTGTTGAATTTGATTATGATCCTACATGTAATTATTATGAGAGAGGAAAATATGGTTGTAGAAATTTTCATGTTACTAAAGTACCTCTCTTCGTGTTGAGATTGCTATCGTCTCTTTCTTCTTCCTTGAATATGCGAGTTTTCGCTTGTCTTGATAATTTGTTTACTTATAAAATGCCTATGCATAGGAAGTATGTTAGACTTAGATGTGGTCGTCACGTGCTATATGATGCTCTCTTTGTGCTTCAATTCTTGTCTGTCTTCTGAGCATCCTCAAAATTATCAATGCCTAGCTAAAAGGCTTTAAAGAAAAGTGCTTGTTGGGAGATAACCTAATATTTTTCCTTGATTTTTTCCAATAAATAATTCATCTAGCCTCTGATTAGATGTGTTTTTGTGTTTCAATTAGTGTCTGCGCCTAGTAAGACCTTTACGGTGGCTTACGGTGATAGTTGTTTTAATCTTGCTGAGAAACAGAAACTTTTGCACCCAAGAAAATAATTTTCTTAATTCTCAGACACGTGATTTTGATCTTATTCTTTTTGCACTGGGTTGATACAAAACTTTCCCAGGTTGTCCTAATTTTTAAGAATTTTTGGAGTTACAGAAGTATTCGAGAGTTACAGTTTGCTACAGACTGTTCTATTTTTGACAGATTTTGTTTTCTATGTGTTGTTTGCTTATTTTGATGAATCTATGGTAGTATCGGGGGGTATGAACCATGGAAAAGTTGGAATACAGTATATATTGCACCAATATAAATAAAGAATGATTTCACAACAGTACCATAAAGTGGTGATTTATTTTCTTATACTAACGGAGCTTATGAGATTATCTGTTGAGTTTTGTGTTGTGAAGCCTTCATGTTTTGGGTAAGGATTTGATGGACTATGGAATAAGGAGTGGCGAGAGCCTAAGCTTGGGGATGGCAAAGGCACCCCAAGGTAATATTCAAGGACAACTAAGAGCCTAAGCTTGGGGATGCCCCGGAAGGCATCCCCTCGTTCATCTTCGTCTATCGGTAACTTTACTTGAGGCTATATTTTTATTCACCACATGATATGTGTTTTGCTTGGAGCATCTTGTATGATTTGAGTCTTTGCATTTTACTTTGCTACAATCATCCTTGTTGTACACACCTTTTGAGATGGACACACATGAATCGTGATTTATTAGAATACTCTATGTGCTTCACTTATATCCTTTGAGCTAGCCAATTTTGCTCTAGTGCTTCACTTATATATTTTTAGAGCACGGCGGTGGTTTTATTTTATAGAAATTGATGAACTGTCATGCTTCACTTATATTATTTTGAGAGTCTTTTTAAACTATATGGTAATTTGCTTTGTTTATAAATTTAGTCCTAATATGATAGGCATCCAAGAGGGATATAATAAAAACTTTCATATAAAGAGCATTGAATACTATTAGAAGTTTGATTCCTGATGATTGTTTTGAGATATGAAGATGGTGATATTAGAGTCATGCTAGTGAGTAATTGTGAATTTAAGAAATACTTGTGTTAAGGTTTGTGATTCCTGTAGCATGCATGTATGGTGAACCTTTATGTGATGAAGTCGGAGCATGATTTATTTTTTTGATTGTCTTCCTAATGAGTGGCGTCCGGGGGCAAGCGATGGTATTTTCCTACCAATCTATCCCCCTAGGAGCATGCGCGTAGTACTTTGTTTCGATAACTAATAGATTTTTTCAATAAGTATGTGAGTTCTTTATGACTATTGTTGAGTCCATGGATTATATGCACTCTCACCCTTCCACCATTGCTAGCCTCTCTTGTGACGTGCAACTTTCACCGGTACCATACACCCACCATATACCTTCCTCAAAACAGCCACCATACCTACCTATTATGGCATTTCCATAACCATTCCGAGATATATTGCCATGCAACTTTCCACCATTCCGTTTATTATGACACGCTTCATCATTGTCATATTGCTTTGCATGATCATGTAGTTGACATCGTATTTGTGGCAAAGACACCTTTCATAATTCTTTCATACATGTCACTCTTTATTCATTGCACATCCCGGTACACCGCCGGAGGCACTCATATAGAGTCATATTTTGTTCTAAGTATCGAGTTGTAATTCTTGAGTTGTAAGTAAATAAAAGTGTGATGATCTTCATTATTAGAGCATTGTCCCAGTGAGGAAAGGATGATGGAGACTATGATTCCCCCACAAGTCGGGATGAGACTTCGGACGAAAAATAAAATAAAAAAGATAGAAAGAGAAGAGGCAAAAAATGAGAAAGGCCCAAACAAAAAAATGAGTGAAAAAGAGAGAAGGAGTAATGTGATTATCCTTTTTCCACACTTGTGCTTCAAAGTAGCACCATGATCTTCATGATAGAGAGTCTCCTATTTTGTCACTTTCATATACTAGTGGGAATTTTTCATTATAGAACTTGGCTTGTATATTCCAATGATGGGCTTCCTCAAATCGCCCTAGGTCTTCATGAGCAAGCGAGTTGGATGCACACCCGCTTAGTTTTCTTTTGAGCTTTCATAAGTTATAGCTCTAGTGCATTTGTGGCATGGTAATCCCTACTCACTCACATTGATATCTATTGATGGGCATCTCCATAGCCCGTTGATACGCCTAGTTGATGTGAGACTATTTCCTTCTTTTTGTCTTCTCCACAACCACCATATTCTATTCCACCTATAGTGCTATGTCCATGGCTCACGCTCATGTATTGTGTGAAAGTTGAAAAAGTTTGAGAACATCAAAAGTATGAAACAATTACTTGGCTTGTCATCAGGGTTGTGCATGATTTAAATATTTTGTGTGATGAAAGATGGAGCATAGCCAGACTATATGATTCTGTAGGGATAAGTTTTTTTGGCCATGATATTTTGAGAGGACATAATTGCCTTGTTAGTATGCTTTAAGTATTATTGGCTTTACGTCAATATTAAACTTTTGTTTAGAATCTTATGGATCTGAACATTCATGCCACAATAAATAAAATTACATGAATAAATATGTTAGATAGCATTCCACATCAAAAATTTGTTTTTATCATTTACCTACTAGAGGACGAGCAGGAATTAAGCTTGGGGATGCTTGATACGTCTCCAACGTATCTATAATTTTTTATTGTTCCATGCTATTATATTATCTATTTTGGATGTTTTATATGCATTAATATGCTATTTTATATTATATTTGGGACTAACCTATTAACCTAGAGCCCAGTGCCAGTTCCTCATTTTTCCTTGTTTTTGAGTTTCGTAGAAAAGGAATACCAAACGGAGTCCAAACGGAATAAAACCTACGCGATGATTTTTCTTGGACCAGAAGACAACCAGGAGAGTTGGAAATGAAGTTGGAGGAGCCACGAGGTGGCCACAAGGATGGAGGGCGCGCCCAGGGGGTAGGGCGCACCCCCCACCCTTGTGGGCCCCCCGTCACCCTGGCCTAATTCTTTCGCCTATATATTCCCATATATCCCCAAACCACGAGAGGCATCCATGAAAACACTTTTCCACTGCCGCAGCCTTCTGTACCCATGAGATCCCATCTAGGGACCTTTTTCGGCACCCTGCCGGAGGGGGATTCGATCATGGAGGGCTTCTACATCAACTCTATTGCCCTTCGGATGAAGCGCGAGTAGTTTACCTCAGACCTACGGGTCCATAGCTAGTAGCTAGATGGATTCTTCTCTCTCTCTTTGATTCTCAATACCATGTTCTCCTCGATGTTCTTGGAGATCTATCCGATGTAATACATTTTTGCAGTTTGTTTGCCGAGATATGATGAATTGTCGATTTATGATCATCTTATCTATGAATATTATTTGAATCTTCACTGAATTCTTATATGCATGATTTGATATCTTTGTAATTCTCTTCGAACTATCAGTTTTGTTTGGCCAACTAGATTGGTTTTTCTTGCAATGGGAGAAGTGCTTAGCTTTGGGTTCAATCTCGCGGTGTCCTTTCCTAGTGACAGTAGGGGTAGCAAGGCACGTATTGTATTGTTGTCATCAAGGATAAAAAGATGGGGTTCTCATCATATTGCTTAAGTTAATTCCTCTACATCATGTCATCTTACTTAATGTGTTACTTTGTTCTTCAATGCAGGCAGGAGTCGGTCGATGTGTGGAGTAATAGTAGTAGATGTAGAATCGTTTCAGTCTACTTGACACGGACATGATGCCTATATTCATGATCATTGCCTTAGATATCATCATAACTTTGCACTTTTATATCAATTGTTCGGTAGTAATTTGTTCACCCACCATATTATTTGCTATGTTGAGAGAAGCCTCTAGTGAAACCTATGGCCCTCGGGTCTATTTTCCATCATACAAGTTTCTGATCTACAATATTAGTTTCTGATCTACTATTTTTTGCAATCTTTTACTTTCCAATCTATAAACCAAAAATATTTACTTTATCGTTTATCTATGTCTATCATATCTCACTTTTGCAAGTAACCGTGAAGGGATTGACAACCCCTTTATCGCATTGGGTGCAAGTTGTCTGATTGTTTGTGCAGGTATTCGGTGATTTGTGCATTGTCTCCTACTGGATTGATACCTGTGTTCTGAAACTAAGGGAAATGCTTATCTCTACTTTGCTGCATCACCCTTTCCTATTCAAGGGAAAAACCAACACAAGCTCAAGAAGTAGCAGAGCACGGAGGCACGGGCATCGTCGCTGCCATCAATGATGTTGTGTCATACAACGCCTCCAATGCCTGCGACTGCGCCATCCACTGTCGACACGCACGTAGCCGCGCCATGCAAGCAGAGAAAGAAGTCACCGCGGATGTCGATGAGGTGACAGGGCTACGCGGATGTCGACGAGGTGACGGCTAGCACATCCCCTCCCATCGCCATTATCGAGGAGAAGTAGCACACAGGATGCCGCCACCGATCGTATCCCATGAAGGCCACCGCCAAGGCGATGCTGGCAAAAATAGCCGGTGTCTCGCACCTTTCTTCTTCAGCCGGATATTGGAGGAGAACAAAGAGATCGGTCGACAACAATTTAGATTAGGTATATTAATTCTACCTTTAGCTCCGGACGAGTACAGCTCATTTAATGTAAATGTAATGAAATTCATCATGTTTATATGAAATCCGGTCATGTTTGCATGAATTTGCATCCACGTTCACGCTCTCGGATGAGGGATGT
This sequence comes from Triticum dicoccoides, assembly GCF_002162155.2. Taxonomy (NCBI): domain Eukaryota; kingdom Viridiplantae; phylum Streptophyta; class Magnoliopsida; order Poales; family Poaceae; genus Triticum; species Triticum dicoccoides. Next base: position 316,801,831 of record NC_041393.1, read on the forward strand.
TCATCGCTGGAGTGGGACGACGGACTCTGTCTCTCACAACCCTTTCAAAGTGCATCACCACCTTTGAGATGGTCAGGACGCGCGAAAGAACCACATCCTACATTCCACAGGTGATGGCCATTACCGTGCGCTCGTCTAGACGGCTCGGTAGCTCATGAAGTAGCACCAACAACATGCCTTGTGCATCTAGCACTCCATTGCAGTCATAGTTGCTGCCTCTCTGGTCAATAACCAATAGCGGAATCTGGATGCCCATATTGGCTCCTACATATTCTATGAAGATCTTTAACAGTCGAACCTTTATGACAACATACGTAATTCCCTTTGTCCATCAGTATATTACTTGCACGAGATTCGATCGTCAGTATCTTTATACCTAGTTCAATCTCATTACCGGCAAGTCTCTTTACTCGTTCTGTAATACATCACCTCGTGACTAACTCCTTAGTCGTTTGCTTGCAAGCTTATGATGTGTATTATCGAGAGGGCCCAGAGATACCTCTTTGATACTCGGAGTGACAAATCCTAATCTCGATCTATGCCAACTCAACAAATACCTTCAAAGATACCTGTAGAGCATCTTTATGATCACCCAATTACGTTGTGACGTTTGATAGAACACAAGGTATTCCTCCGATATCCAGGAGTTACATAATCTCATAGTGGAAGGAATATGTATTTGACATGAAGAAAGCAATAGAAATAAAACTGGCGATCATTATGCAAAGCTAACGGATGGGTCTTGTCCATCACATCATTCTCTGAATGATGTGATCCCGTTATCAAATGACAACTCATGTCCATGGTTAGGAAACCTTAACCATCTTTGATCAACGAGCTAGTCTAGTAGAGGCTTACTAGGGACAGGGTGTTTGTTTATGTATTCACACATGTATTTAAGTTTCCGATCAATACAATTTAGCATGAATAATAAACCTTTATCATGAATAAGGAATATAAAATAACAACTTTATTATTGCCTCTAGAGCATATTTCCTTCAGTCTCCCACTTGCACTGGAGTCAATAATCTAGATTACATTGTAATGAATCTAACACCCATGGAGTCTTGGTGCTGATCATGTTTTGCTCGTGGAAGAGGCTTAGTCAACGGGTCTGCTACATTCATATCCATATGTATCTTGCAAATTTCTATGTCTCCATCCTTGAGTTGTTCACGAATGGAGTTGAAGCGTCTCTTGATGTGTTTGGTTCTCTTGTGAAACCTAGATTCCTTTGCCAAGGCAATTGCTCCAGTGTTGTCACAAAAGATTTTCATTGGACCCGATGCACTAGGTATTACACCTAGATCGGATACGAACTCCTTCATCCAGACTCCTTCATTTGCTGCTTCCGAAGCAGCTATATAATCCGCTACACACGTAGATCCCGCCACAACGCTCTGCTTGGAACTGCACCAACTGACAGCTCCACCATTCAATATAAATACGTATTCGGTTTGTGACTTAGAGTCATCCAGATCAGTGTCAAAGCTAGCATCAATGTAACCATTTATGACGAGCTCTTTGTCACCTCCATAAACGAGAAACATATCCTTGGTCCTTTTCAGGTACTTCAGGATATGCTTGACCGCTGTCTAGTGATCCACTCCTGGATTACTCTAGTACCTCCCTGTTAGACTTCTGGCCATGCACACATTAGGTCCGGTACACAACATAGTGATAACCCACAAGTGTAGGGGATCGCAACAGCTTTCGAGGGTAAAGTATTCAACCCAAATTTATTGATTCGACACAAGGGGAGCCAAAGAATATTCTTGAGTATTGGCAGTTGAGTTGTCAATTCAACCACACCTGGATAACTTAGTATCTGCAGCAAAGTATTTAGTAGCAAAGTAGTATGATAATAAAGGTAACGGTGGCAAAAGTAAAGATAATAGTTTTGGGGGTTTTCTAGTAGTTGTAACAATAGCAACGGAAAAGTAAATAAGCGAAGAACAATATGTGAAAAGCTCGTAGGCAATGGATCAGTGATGGATAATTATGCCGGATGCAATTCCTCATGTAATAGCTATAACATAGGGTGACACAGAACTAGCTCCAGGTCATCAATGTAATGTAGGCATGTATTCCGTAAATAGTCATACGTGCTTATGGAAAAGAACTTGCATGACATATTTTGTCCTACCCTCTCATGGCAGCGGGGTCCTAGTGGAAACTAAGGGATATTAGGGCCTCCTTTTAATAAAGAACCAGAACAAAGCATTAGCACATAGTGAATACATGAACTCCTCAAACTACGGTCATCACCGAGAAGTATCCCGATTATTGTCACTTCGTGGTTGTCGGATCATAACACATAATAGGTGACTATAGACTTGCAAGATAGGATCAAGAACACACATATATTCATGAAAACATAATAGATACTGATCTGAAATCATGGCACTCGGGCCCTAGTGACAAGCATTAAGCATAGCAAAGTCATAGCAACATCAATCTCAGAACATAGTGGATACTAGGGATCAAACCCTAACAAAAATAACTTGATTACAAGGTAAATCTCATCCAACCCATCACCGTCCAGCAAGCCTATGATGGAATTACTCACGCACAGCGGTGAACATCATGAAATTGGTGATGGAGGATGGTTGATGATGACGACGGCCCCGAACGGACTCCAGATCAGCCCTCCCGGGAGAGATTAGGACTTGGCGGCGGCTCCGTGTCGTAAAACACGATGAAACTTTCTCTCTGATTTTTTTCTCCCTGAACATGAATATATGGAGTTGGAGTTGAGGTCGGTGGAGATCCAGGGGGCCCACGAGATACGGGGCGCGCCCTATAGGGGGGGGCCTGTCTCGTGGACAGGGTGTGGGCCCCCTGGTGTATTTCTTTCACCCAGAAATTCTTATTAATTCCAAAAAAGTGCCTCCGTGGATTTTCAGGATATTCCGAGAACTTTTCTTTTCTACACATAAAACAACATCATGGCAGTTCTGCTGAAAATAGCGTCAGTCCGGGTTAGTTTCATTCAAATCATGCAAGTTAGAGTCCAAAACAAGGGCAAAAGTGTTTGGAGAAGTAGATACGTTGGAGACGTATCACATAGCATACGTGATAGAACCTATGGCTGAGGCATAGGGAATGACTTTCATTTTCTCTCTATCTTCTATAGTGGTCGGGCTTTGAGTCTGACTCAACTTCACACCTTGTAACACAGGCAAGAACCCTTTCTTTGACTGATCCATTTTGAACTTCTTCAAGACTTTGTCAAGGTATGTGCTTTATGAAAGTCCTATTAAGCGTCTTGATCTATCTCTATAAATCTTGATGCCTAATATATAAGCAGCTTCACCGAGGTCTTTCATTGAAAAACTCTTATTCAAGTATCCTTTTATGCTATCCAGAAATTCTATATCATTTCCAATCAATAATATGTCATCTACATATAATATCAGAAATGCTATAGAGCTCCCACTCACTTTCTTATAAATATAGGTTTCATCGAAAGTATGTATAAAACCATATGCTTTGATCACCTCATCAAAGCGTATATTCCAACTCCGAGATGCTTGCACTAGCCCATAGATGGATCGCTGGAGTTTGCACACTTTGTTAGCTCCTTTAGAATCAACAAAACCTTCTGGTTGAATCATATACAACTCTTCTTCAAGAAATCCATTAAGGAATGCAGTTTGACGTACATTTGCCAGATTTCATAATCATAAAATGCGGCAATTGCTAACTTGATTTGGATGGACTTAAGCATCACTACGGGTGAGAAAGTCTCATCGTATTCTTCACCTGGGTGATTCTCCTCGCAATGAGGGCATCCATCCTTGTGTTCATCCTGGGTGTGTCCTATTTCTCCGCAAATCTTGCATGCACAAGGTTTCTTCTTCGGGTTATCATGGTGCTTCCGGATGAGACGGGATCTCAACAGAGTCTTCTTGAATTCTTCCCAAGTTTTTGCTCCGTTACATCCTTGTATGGCTTGATGCATTTTCCACCAGGTTGCGGCACTTTCTGTAAAGTACTGAAGAGCGTATGATACTTCATTCTTCCTTGAAACCAAATTTCTCTCGAAGTGATTCTCCATGTTCTGAATCCATAGCTCTGCCTCCGGCTGAGTCTTCGGTCCAAAGAATATCAGTCCAACTTCATTCATCATCTATGGGTCCAAAAGTTTTGGGATGAGATATGAGAGAGGTGGGGAAGAATACACGCAATACCAACAATAGTTTTGAAGAAACGGGTTTTACTTTGTGGCTGTCGGAAAACATCAAACAAGTGACATCTCACAAATCGTCGCATCTAACGTAAGTGTATAACAGGGCTTCGGTCTCCTAAAGGTTGAATAATTCTTCAGATTCTTCAAGTCTTCGGAGTCTTCAACTTTTGTAGTTTCAACTCTTCTAATACATGGTGGAATCCTCTTTACTCTGAAGTGGTCATCAGTTCTCCGATATCTAATCCTTCTTGGAGCATCTTCAGTTGATCCTCCGGGTGATCAAGGGGATATGGTATATTCTAACTATCTGAGGTAAGGATGCTATTTGATAAAATCAGAAAAGATGAGAAGTAAAGGATCTGTTTGAAAATAAAGTTTTAGAGATTTTCGGTCCTAGGGGCTTTCCGGTTTCTAGGGTCACGTCCTACAGTCAACATGTGCTCTGATACCATATCTATAGCGATCCGACCTCAGACGGTCAAGCCTCTGTGTTTCTATGCCATCCCTGGATTAGTATGCTGGCACACATAGTACATCAATGTATATATCAAAGTGCAATCACATGTATAAATAACGTAAAACTGATATATACCTCATAAGTCACAGCGGAAACAAATAGTCGGCTATGGAGTCCCATCAACGCCATCGGCAAGTTGAGTGTAGACCGTAACCCTGTACCGTACTCTTACTTGTCGGAAGAAAGTATCTGCAACATGATACGTTGCAGCCGTATAGGTCAGTACATTAAATGTACCGGCAAGATCACAATAAGAGAAAGCAGATGATAAAACTATTCTATATGCAATATGGCTTTGTAGCTCTGTGTCTGAGTTTTGTTTTGCATAAAGGCTGGTTTTATTTTTCCTACATCAAAGGAATATCTGGAGTCTATACTATGGAGTTTTCTATCATGACATGGTTCCGCCAACCGATGTCTCATAGCCCAAATCATCATAAGTTGCCCACAATTAAGTTTTGGATCCAATGTTGAGAGTTCCGAGATAGATCCAAGTCCAGAGGCTCAAATTGTCCGTAACCGGGGACACGGCTAATCGATTAGGTTTAACCCTCTGCAGAGGTTTGTACACTTTACCCGCAAGATTCGATCCCTCTTTTACGTTCTCGCACTTTAGGGTGTTTGAGAACAAGACGACCGAAACATGGTCTTCCGAAGAGTTCCCCTGACCACTGTCCGGTGCTCATCCAATCCTACCGTAGTTCTACATCTGCTAGCACCGTCCCAGCCAGAGTCACAACAAAGGTCAACCAAGCCAGAGCCCATAGTGACTTGCGGTTGCACAGGTAAGCTTCCGGGCATGAAGTATTCTTCCGTCTCTTTGAGTCTAGGTGAAGCTTTCCGCAAGATGTCATGGCGCTTCTCCATGCATCCCGGCCATCCACTTGTTTCTCCAGGGTGCTCGTCAACCGTGCTTCACCCAGTAGTGTGTATTGAATTCTTGTCTCGAGTCTTGAAGTCTTGAGGCCTTGAAGATGCAGTCCTTGCAGATGCCATCATGGAGTTGTTGTCATTGACGTAGAGTCCTCCATTCTCACACCACTCCCGAGCACTCATACCAAACCCCGTCTACATTAGTGTAGCATTAAAACTATATAACGTCCCAGGCTTGGTAACAGGGAGATGGGTTTCTACCTCATGCATTATACTCAACTACAAGAAGACAATATCACTACTGGAGGGATTGTTGAAAGTGTGCTACTACATGCAAATAAAACATAGGTATGAAAAAAATGGTCAAAGTGAACTTGCCTCGTAATACTTGATGAAGATAACAATGCTCTTAGAAAATGACTTGGTAGAACTAATCGTCACTCTCCGAAGAAAATCCATATAGTCAAACATTGTATTCACATAAGCAACAATTCTAGCAATCAATTCTATCAACCAAAATAACAACGAGATCCAAATAGGATCGAAGGCAAAAACCAAATAAAACTCCAAATCACTTAAATAACCTTATAGGGCTAATCTACACCACAACAACTCTACTTAACAACAAGTAAAAGCCTAAGACAAAAACTTAACACAAGGTAAAAATAATTATTCACTAAATAACAGAAAGTATTTTTCTTATAATAAAATTCTAGCAAAACAATAAAATAATACTATTACTACTACTAGCAATATAGTCATGCAACAAACAACACCTAAAGCCTCAAGAACACTAAGTCTAATAAATCCTAAAATTTACCTACTGTTAAACAACATAATATATGCTACACTAGCGAAAACTAGCGAAATCAAATAATTAAAACTAATTTATAATAACTAAATTACAAACAAGACTAAAACATAGTAAACAATACTGTTTACAATAAAAAGCTAATTTAAATAAATCACTAACATACAAACTAAACACTACTCCCTAGCTAATCTATTAAGCAACCAGTAGCAAAAAGGATCGGTCAAAAATAATATTCCTAACTCAAAATAGCTCAAATCTAGTGATTTGAGCAAATTCATACAAACAAAATTTTAAACTGCACAAATATGAAATCCAATTGCACAAAAAGAAACTCTAACAATTTTGTGACACAATGCAAAACGAATCACTCAATTAGAACTTAAAACATAAAAGATATTAACAATCTAAGACAAAAACTATTTCTGTTTTTAAAACAGAACCAAAAAAATAAACTAAAAAAAACAAATCAGACAGGGGTAAACATGATAGTTTCCTGTTCGGCCCGTGTGGGCGATGGAGTGCTACGGGCGGACGACCTCTACTTAATGGATTCGGTGGCTGCTGCTAAATAAAATAAACCGAAGTAAAACCATGGATAAAACCGATGTAATAAAATAAAACCTAACTGTTCACGTAGATCTAATCTATGTCGTAAATTGAAGATCGGACGGACGAGGGAGAGAAAGCTCACCGCGGTGGTGGTAGATGGCGAGCGCGTCGGGGGCCGATGGTGGCGGCACTCCGGTGATCTTCGGCATTGGTGGGGTGGCCAGGGAGATGAAGCGGGCGACGGCGAGTCCAACGGTGGTTGTGCCGTCGGCGGAGGTGGTCGTAGATGGTCGGCGGCGAGCTCGAGGCGGCGGTGGCGTTCGGGTGGTCGGCGTTGCCGATGTTCCAAGGGCGCAGGAGCTCAGGAGAGGGGTTGGGGAGGTGCGGGTGAGCGAGGAGGGGTCGATGGTGGGTTCGTACGGTGAGGAGGAGGTCGGGGTGAAGCGCTGCAGCAGCAATGGCGGGCGGCGGAGCTCTGGCTCCGGCGAGAAATGGCGGCGAGCGGAGAGGGGTTCGGGGGTCGAGAAGGGGCGGAACAGGATGAGGGGAGGGGTATATATAAGGAGGGAGTCTACTTGGAGGAGGGGGCGGATCAAGGAGAAGATCTCAAAGAATCCGGGATACGGCGATGGTTGCGCGAGCTCGGGTGCGGCCGTGGCTTGGCTTCAGGAGGAAGAAGAAGTAGCGGGCGAGGGCGATCGGGCAGTGGGGCCCAACGGTCAGTGGCACAAGGGAGAGAGGGAGAGGAGCGGGCGACCGGGCGGTAGCGGCTTCGGCCTGTGCGGGACTGACTGGGCCGAAAAGCCAGGTGGGCCGGAGGGGTGAGGAGAGACGGGCAGTGCTGGGCTTCGGCCAATTTTTTTTAAGCACGGAAAAGAAAAAGAACAATCACAAAAAAATAAATAAAACATACTATATAGCCATATAATATATAAAAATGTTCAGGATAAAAAATCCTAAAACATGAACATATTTTCAGTCCAAATAAAATGAACAAAAATTTAAATAAAGCAAAAAGTGCTACTGTTGCAATAAAATTCAACAAAAATCATTTCTAAAATACAAAAATGATTTCAAAATCATTTTATCATAATTTTACATTGAAGGGAATCATTTTACCCTTATTTCCATTTATTTATTTTTAGGAGAAAAATAATTTGAAATAAAATCTAAATAATTCCAAATTTGAAAGGGAGTTTCAGAATACTTCCAAATGACTTTCAATTTGATTCTTTTGTAACTTCCAACTCGTATTCCATATAATTGAAGAAGTCATTTTATCTTCTCTCCTGAAAATCATTGAGTTGCATAAAGTTTCAAATTTGAAATATTTTCAGTTGGAATTCAAATCTTTTCAAATCCTTTTCGTTTCAAATGGAAGAAGTCATGTCATCTTCACTCTAGGGTTTTGTGATGAAATGAATTTGAATTCCTGAGGATCAAAATGCAAGGTTGAAAGTTTGGGAAAGTCATTTCATTCCCTCTCATTCAACTTTCAAAAGTTTCAAATTTCACTCACTTTCAGTCAATCAATCAAACGAACAATCATAATAATTTATTTAATATAACATTCCAAAGTTTAGAATTTTGGGATGTTACACCACACTTTGTTCTCATACATGGATTCTATCTCAAATTTCATGGCCTCAAGCCATCTGTCAGAACCTGGGCTCATCATAGCTTCTTCATAGTTAGTAGGTTCGCCTTGGTCTAGTAACATGACTTCCAGGACAGGATTACCATACCACTCTGGTGTGGATCATGCTCTGGTTGACCTATGAGGTCCAGTAGCAACTTGATCTGAAGTTTCATGATCATTATTATTATCTTCCTCTCTAGTTGGTGTAGGCATCATGGGAACGGTTTTCTGGGATGTGCTACTTTCCAATTCGAGAGAAGGTACAATTACCTCATCAAGTTCTACTTTCCTCCCACTCACTTCTTTTGAGAGAAACTCCTTCTCTAGAAAGGTTCCACACTTGGCAACAAAGATCTTGCCTTCAGATCTGTGGTAGAAGGTGTACCCAATTGTTTCCTTAGGGTATCCTATGAAGACGCACTTCTCCGATTTGGGTTCGAGCTTATTAGGCTGACGCCTTTTGACATAAGTGTCGAAACCCCAAACTTTTAAGAAACGACATCTTAGGTTTCTTGCCAAACCATAGTTCATACGGTGTAATCTCAACGGATTTAGATGGTGCCCTATTTAACGTGAATGTAGCTGTCTCTAATGCATAACCCCAAAATGATAGTGGTAAATCGGTAAGAGACATCATAGATTGCACCATATCTAATAAAGTATGGTTATGACATTCGGACACACCATTACGCTATGATGTTCCAGGTGGCGTGAGTTGTGAAATAATTCCACATTGTTTTAAATAAAGGCCAAACTCGTAACTCAAATATTCGCCTCCGCGATCAGATCGTAGAAACTTTATTTTCTTGTTACGATGATTCTCCACTTCACTCTGAAATTCTTTGAACTTTTCAAATGTCTCAGACTTGTGTTTCATTAAGTAGATATACCCATATCTGCTCAAATCATCTGTGAAGGTCAGAAAATAACAACACCCGCTGCATGCTTCAATACTCATTGGATTGCATACATCGGTATGTATTATTTCCATTAAGTCATTGGCTCGCTCCATTGTTCCGGAGAATATAGTTTTAGTCATCTTGCCCATGACGCATGGTTCGCAAGTATCAAATGATTCACAATCAAGTGATTCCAGAAGCCCGTCTGCATGGAGTTTCTTCATGCACTTTACACCAAGATGACCTAAACGGCAGTGCCACAAATATGATGCACTATCATTATCAACTTTACATCTTTTGGCATCAATATTATGAATGTGTATCACTACAATCAAGATTTAACAAGAATAGACCACTCTTAAAGGGTGCATGACCATAAAAGATATTACTCATATAAATGGAACAACCATTATTCTCTGATTTAAATGAATAACCATCTCACACTAAACAAGATCGAGATAATGTTCATGCTCAACGCTGGCACCAAATAAAAATTATTCAGGTCCAAAAATAATCCTGAAGGTAGATGTAGAGGTAGCGTGCCGATGGCGATCACATTGACCTTGGAACCATTCCCGACAAGCATCGTCAGCTCGTCCTTAGCCAATCTTCATTTAATTCGTAGCTCATATTTTGAGTTACAAATATGAGCAACCGAACCAGTATCAAATACCTAGGCGCTACTACGAGCATTAGTAAGGTACACATCAATAACATGTATATCAAATATACCTTTGTTCACTTTGCCATCCTTCTTATCCGCCAAGTATTTGGGGCAGTTCCGCTTCCAATGATCAGTCCCTTTGTAGTAGAAGCACTCAGTTTCAGGCTTGGGTCCAGCTTTGGGCTTCTTCCCGAGAGTGGCAACTTGCTTGCCATTCTTCTTGAAGTTCCCTTTCTTCCCCTTTCCCTTTTTCTTGAAACTAGTGGTCTTGTTAACCATCAACAATTGATGCTCCTTCTTGATTTCTACCTCTGTGGCCTTAAGCATTGCGAAGAGCTCGGGAATTGTTTTCTTCATCCCTTGCATATTATAGTTCATCACGAAGCCATTCTAGCTTGGTGGCAGTGATTGAAGAACTCTGTCAATGACACAGTCAACTGGAAGATCAACTCTGAGCTGAGTCAAGTGATTATAATACCCAGACATTTTGAGTATGTGTTCACTAACATAATTGTTCTCCTCCATCTTGCAGCTATAGAACTTGTTGGAGACTTCATATCTCTCAACCCGGGCATTTGCTTGAAATATTAACTTCAACTATTGGAACATCTCATATGATCCATGATGTTCAAAACGTATTTGAAGCCCCGGCTCTAAGTTGTAAAGCATGGCACACTGAACTATTGAGTAGTCATCAGAGCAAGCTTGCCAGATGTCCAAAACATCAGCTTCTGCTCCTGTAGCAGGCCTTTCACCTAGCGGTGCATCAAGGACATAATTTTTATGTGCAGCAATGAGGATAATCCTCAAGTTACAAACCTAGTCCGTGTAGTTGCTACCATCATCTTTCAACTTAGCTTTCTCTAGGAACGCATTAAAATTCAGGGGAACGGTAGCTCGGGCCATTGATCTACAACATAGATATGCAAAAATATAAGACTATGTTCATGATAAATTAAGTTCAGTTAATCAAATTACTAAAGAACTCCCACTTAAATAGACATCCCTCAAGTCATCTAAGTGATACGTGATCCAAAACAACTAACCCATGTCCGATCATCATGTGAGATGGGGTAGTCATCGATGGTGAACATCTCTATGTTGATCATATCTACTATATGATTCACGTTCGACCTTTCGGTCTCCAGTGTTCCGAGGCCATGTATGTACATGCTAGGCTCGTCGAGTTTAACCCAAGTATTCTGCATGTGCAAACTGTCTTACACCTGTTGTATGTGAACGTAGAGTCTATCACACCCGATCATCACATGGTGTCTCAAAACGATGAACTGTAGCAACGGTGCATACTCAGGCAAAACACTTTTACCTTGAAATTTAGTGAAGGGATCATCTTATAATGCTACCGTCGTACTAAGAAAAATAAGATGCATAAAGATAAACATCACATGCAATCAAAATATGTGACAATATGGCCATCATCATCTTGTGCTTTTGATCTCCAACTCCAAAGCATTGTGATGATCTTCATTGCCAACCGCTTGACACCTTGATCTCCATCATTGCATCGTGGTCGTCTCGCCAACTATTGCTTTTACAACTATTGCTAACTCTTAGCGATAAAGTAAAGCAATCACATGGCGTTTGCATTTCATATGATAAAGAGACAACCATAAGGCTCATGTCGGTTGCCTGATATCTTACAGAACATGATCATCTCATGCAATAATGTATATCACATCATGTCTTGACCATATCACATCACAACATACCCTGCAAAAACAACTTAGACATCCTCTACTTTGTTGTTGCAAGTTTTACGTGGCTGCTACGGGTTTCTAGCAAGAACCGTTCTTACCTACGGCAAAAACCACAATAGTGATTCGTCAAGTTTGTTGTTTAAACCTTCTTCAAGGACCGGCCGTAGTCAAATTCGATTCAACTAAAGTAGGAGAAACAGACACCCACCAACCACCTTTATGCAAAACTAGTTGCATGTTAGTCGGTGGAACCGGTCTCATGTGCATGGACATGTAAGATTGGTTTGGGCCGCTTCATCCCACAATACTATCGGATCAAAATAAGACATTGGTCGTAAGCAGTATAACTATCACCGCCCACAACTCTTTGTGTTCTACTCATGCATATCATCTACACATAGACCTGGCTCATGATGCCACTGTTGGGGAATGTTGCATGGAAAACAAAAAAAATCTACGCACACACAATGATCTATCCATGGAGATGCGTAGCTACAAGAGGGGGAGAGCATCTTCATACCATTGAAGATCGCTAAGCAGAAGCGTTTATCAACGTGGTTGATGTAGTCGTACACCTTCATGATCCATCCCGATCAAGTATCGAACATACGGCACCTCTGTGTTCAGCACATGTTCCGCTCAATGACGTCCTCGCCTTCTCAATCCAGCAAGAGAGGCGAAGTAGTATATGAGTTCCGGCAGCATGACGGTGTGGTGACGGTTGGTGATGAAGAATAATATCCGCACGACTTCGTCAAGCACTACAGAAACTAGATAGAGGATAAAATAGAGGGATGGGGTTGCCGGCACACGGCTTGGTGTATCTTGATGTGTCTTGGGTGCTAGCCCCGCCCCTCTATTTATATATTGAGCCCTGGGGTCAAAACTTGGAGTAAAAGCCTCCTCAAAGTCGGTTTTGCCCGAAAGGCAAGAGTCCTTCTCAGACTCCACGGCCAGACGCCAGGGTTCCCGGAGTCTGGGCCCAGACGCCAGGGTCCCTGGCGTCTGGCCTCTGGTCTCCGCAAAACTCCCTTTTGCACTTTCCAAAAACCTCGTGGGCTTTCCCCTTTGGCCCAAATAAACTGTCCTAGTACCCAAACATTTCGGGAAACATCTGGAACCCCTTCCGGTGAATTTCGAAACCTTTCCGAAGACCAAACACTATTATACATATCAATCTTTACCTCCGGACCATTCCGGAGCTCCACGTCATGTTCGTGATCTCATTCGGCACTCCGAATAACATTCAGTCACCAACATACATAACTCATATAAAACTATATCGTCGATGAACGTTAAGCATGCAGACCCTACGGGTTCGAGAACTATGTAGACATGACCGAGACACCTCTCCAGTCAATAACCAAAAGCGGAACCTGGATGCCCATATTGGCTCCTACATATTCTACGAAGATCTTTATCGGTCGAACCTTTATGACAACATATGTAATTCCCTTTGTCCATCGATATGTTACTTTCCCGAGATTCAATCGCCGATATCTTTATAACTAATTCAATCTCGTTACCGACAAGTCTCTTTACTCGTTCTATAATACATCACCTCGTGACTAAGTCCTTAGTTGATTGCTTGCAAGCTTATGATGTGAATTACCGAGAGGGCCCAGAGATACCTAGTGACAAATCTAATTTTGATCTATGCCAACTCAACAAACACCTTTGGAGATACCTGTAGAGCATCTTTATGATCGCCCAGTTACGTTGTGACGTTTGATAGAATACAAGGTATTCCGCCGGTATCCGGGAGTTGCATAAACTCATAGTCGAAGGAATGTGTATTTGACAAGAAGAAAGTAATAGCAATAAAACTAAATGATCATTATCCTAAGCTAACAGATGGGTATTGTCCATCACATCATTCTCCTAATGATGTGATCCCATTAATGTCCATGGTAGGAAACCTTAACCATCTTTGATCAACGAGCTAGTCTAGTAGAGGTTTACTAGGGACACTATGTTTGTTTCTGTATTCACACATGTATTTAAGTTTTCGATAGATACAATTCTAGCACGAATAACAAACCTTCATCATGAATAAGGAAATGTAAAATAACAACTTTTTTGTGCCTCTAGGCGTATTTTCTTTAGAACTGTAGTGAATCACCGATTAACAAAGATAAGGAATACCTAAACTGTAAGGGGATAGTTCAGAAAAATAAAAATAAAAATCACAATGGGGCACAACCCGAACTACAGGACTGTGATATCCAAAGGCAGAAGTGCTACCACGAACTCCTCTATCGTCCTTGTCTCGGCCAATAAGTGAACCGTGAAGTGGTAGAAGTGAACTGTAGACCCAATCGCGAAAAGGACCAGACGGAGAGGATTCAATCATGGGCAAGCGGTCGCCAGGGACTTTGACCTGGTGTGGCACTAGTGGACGCGGGTGGGAGAAGCACCCCGTCGGAGTCAGATCCACGTGGGGAGCTTTTAGGGGGGCAAAATGCACGCCAATGGGGACGCAAGGAGCGCCGCCTCCGCACTGCATGCCTCATAGAGCCAGACTGCAACTCCGCTCGTCGTTGCGTCATCATCGGGGAGTCCACATTGGCCGGCGCATGGGTTGTGCAAGCCCGGCGGGGAAGAAGTTTAATGCAGAGCATCCCACGGTCATCCCCATGGACACTACCTCCACTACCCAAGCTCCAAGTGGGCCCATGACAAGAGCTCGAGCACGTGCTATTCAATCCAAGGTGACATCGCTCCTACTTGAGCTCCCCTTACATTCGAGTGAGACATGGCTACTACCTAAGTCAGAGACACTATGTGTGATCGGGTACAACGCACAAGCCACAGAGCCGAGAGCTCAGGAAGAAGAAACAGGCGTCAACTCTCTGTTCAGCCCTGAACTTCTGACCAGAGCCCGGAACTTCCAGTCCCGGAACCTTCGGCCGCCCAGAACTTCTGGCCTCCGATGACCCAGACAAGCCCCGATGTGCCAACTCTCTAGTTAGCCCGAAACATGCCCAGAACCTGGCTCGAACCTTCCGGCCCCCGGAACCTCCGGCCTGCCCGGACCTTCCAACCCCCGGACGTCAACCCAGCGCCCACCGAGCCAACCCAGCGCCCATCGGAACTTCTGGCCCTGCCTGCGTGTAGTGACTTGGGCCGAGACCCGTGTACCCTTTCGCCCCCTAGACTATATATACTCTTCTCCTACCTACATTTTAGGGTTAGCAATGTAGTAGCTCATTTGAGATGCTTTGCTCTCCACTTGATCCCTTCTCCATAGGAGTTCACGACCTCTTCGGAGAAGATCCCCCAAGTGGATTCAAGACCCCTCAAGACCTCCTCATGGAGAAGAACTTGCTACTTGTATCGTCCTTTGTTGATCGTGGATCTTGTATCTCTTCGTGTTTTGAGGATCTAGCACATGTGTAATCGAATCTTGTTGGTTTGAGTGAATCCTCTCATGTTTACCCTCGTGTTTTCCCCTCTGCTCTCCATGTTCTTTGCGGGATCCGCTCCAATCATGAAAGATCGGGCATCTAGGGTTCTACCCTACATCATCTTGGTATCATGAGCCATGTTGATCACGATTTTGGAGCCTCCCTCTTTGTTTTCTAGACTTTGTTGTGATTCACACCAATTTTGAAAATCCCCACAAAAATAGTGATGCAGAGAATCCCACGATCATCCCCATGGATGTATCTACATCTCCCACGACACCACTTGGACCAATGACAAGAGCTCGAGCAAAGGCTATCAAAGATAAGGTGAACTCGCTCCTCTCCGAACTCCCACTCTCTACACATGAGACATGGCTACTACCTCAAGCGGAAACACTATGTGTGATCAGGTACTTGGAGGAAGGCCACGGAACAGCTACATCCAATGGACAAGACGGCAAGGACACCGAGTACGAAGGACAAGAAGAAGAGCTACCGAAGAAGCTCCAGCCTCCGGACGACCGACCAGGACCGGACGTCTGGCACCTAACGCTCCAGCCAGCGGACGTCCGACCTGGACCGGACACCCGGCGCCTGTAGGACTAGCC
Source organism: Triticum dicoccoides (assembly GCF_002162155.2). Classification (NCBI taxonomy): domain Eukaryota; kingdom Viridiplantae; phylum Streptophyta; class Magnoliopsida; order Poales; family Poaceae; genus Triticum; species Triticum dicoccoides. The sequence continues at coordinate 316,817,711 of NC_041393.1, forward strand.
GAGCCAAGTCCCAGCCGACAAAAGCTACAGCGAGCGGATGTTCGGCCTCCTCCAGACAACTGGCAACACTTACAGCGAGCGGACGTCCGGCCCCCACCGGACGACCGGCAATTCCACACCTGATTCGATTATGTGGAAGTCCGAAGCGACCGAACGACTGGTGACCGGACGACCGGCCACCTCCGGACGTCCGGTACCACTGTTACCGAACAAAATTAGCGAAAGATCGAGCCCTACCGGACATCCGAACCTCCGCGAGCGACCAAACGTCCACTACGTGTGTGCGTAGCTTCGAGCCCGAGGCCCATGTAGCCTTTCATTCCGCCCCCTTTGCACTTAGACTATAAATAGACCTCCTCCTCCTCCTCCTAGTTAGGGTTAGCATTGGTTTAGCTCATATTTGAGATAGAGTTTTGCTCATCCACTTGGTTACTTCTCCATCCGGAGTTCACGTCCTCTTCGGAGAAGATCCCCCAAACGGATTCAAGACCCCATCATGGGAAGACCCTTCAAGACCTCCTCACAGAGAAGACCTTTTGTATCATCCTTTGTTGACTTTGAATCGTGTATCACTCTTTGTGTTTCGAGGATATAGCATATGTGTGACCGGATCTTGTTGGTTTGAGTGATTCTCTCATGTTTCCCCTCGTGATTTCTCCTCGTGCTCTTTGTAGGATCCCCTCCAATCATGAAAGATCAGGCATCTAGGTTTCTACCCTACACCATCTTGGTATCATGAGCCACGTTGATCACATATTTGGAGCCCCTACCCCTTATTTTCTAGCTTGATTTTGTTGTGTTCTTCCCCAATTTCGAAAATTCCCCCCAAAATAGCCACAAATATTATTTTGTTATTTGTTGGTGTGATGAAGTTTTGTTGGATTTGATCCATGGATTTGCTTTGCCACGAGTGGATCTAGCTTTCCCCCATCATCTCCACCTTTTCCATCCACAAAATCGCTCAGATTTGACCAATTTCGCCACCTCCACCACGAACCCTAGATGTTCATCCCGTGCCCGAAATCGCCCAGGCACTGGACGTCCACTAGCCACCGGACATCCGACGACCGGATGACCGCTCCCCGACCGGACGTCCGCTGTACCCTGACGAGACTGAATTTTTTTCGCCCGAAAATTTTCAGCCATCGCCCCACTTCTGCATACGCACTTCGATACCTCCACCGCTTTCGCAAGCACCACCATCGTTTACCCACTATCAACTCCAACAATTTTGGCACATTTTGGTCTTTGGGAATTTGAGTTGTGGTTCTCGTGTCCTATTGTGTTTCAGCTATATAGGTACAGTGCAACATCAACATCACCACCGCTCATCTTCGCCAAGGACTTGTCATTGCAAACAACCGTCCTTTCTTACAAACGACCACCTCGACGGTAACCTCGACGACATATTTGTCTACTCCTTGCCATTGCATTGATAAACACATAGCATTACTTTTGTGTCGCTTACCCATCGAGACTAGCCTTTGAGTATTGCCAGCAACGTGGCTTGTGCACATTAGTGAACATACTTCCCATAGCATACATACCATATCATCGTGGTGCATATCTTGGTATCATCTCTTGTGTCACAAAGTTGTCATTACATATACACAATTGCTATCTTGGTTCATGAAGTTTGCATGAGCAAAGAGCTCGAAAGAGAAAGAGCCAAACAAGCTTTTAAGCAAAAGGGAAAGATAAGCAAAGATCTTATAAGCAAGAACCATAGCATCATACTACATTAAGATTGTCATACTCGATCATCTTGGATCATATCACCGGAATACCATACATATAGCATACTTGGGATAGAAGTCATTGCATTTATGCCTAGTAGGTTGTGCACAAGTTTCGTATCCCCCTTTTGTGCAATCGTGTTAGCGTCTCTCTAGTGTTGTGCAACAAGAGCATTTTCATGGATTCCACATTTTGTCTCATTCCTTGGTTGCACGACCCCACTTATCTATTTGCGTGTGTATTTCCATGTACCATATCTTGCTATTGGTCTTCTTGTTGGATTTGCAAATTTGTGAATCTTTTCCAACATTATTGAGGCTCACTAACAATTGAATCAAATTTTGTGCCACCATCCTAACCGAGCTCCACCATAAGCTTTTACTTGTGTCGGTGTGAGAACTAACAAGAATTGGTACCAATTGTGTTATTTCCTTGTTACATATTTGAGTGATCATTGATCCATCTTCAACAGCGGTCAAGGTACATTTGGTATAAGTTCTTATCTTTCTCCCACTCACATATTTGCTTGGAATGATGGATAGGCCAAGTTCTTCTACCAACCCACTCTTCATCAAGCAAGACGACGACATGTCATCATATGTCACCAAGAGCCACCTATTCAGTGCACAAAGAGCTTTGCATCAAGAACAACAAGCAATGAGCGACCGCATCAACAATCTCGCCACCGACTTGCGACTCTCCGAGCAACGAACAAGAGACTACTTCGACAACAAGCTCGACGCACACAAACAAGAGAAGGATGCAAGAATGGACAAGATTCGTGCCTTGTTGGTAAACCGCTCTTCTACCACTCCGTCCTACTCAAGACGGAGCCGCTCGAGTCGACACTCCGACGACACCCTCTCCGGCTCAAGTACACTGACATCAAACACTCTACATCAAGCTGCGTGCCAAGACCATCAAGCAACTCGCAATCGTCTACACGGAAATCATCCACAAGAGCAATTCGAGGAGCAAGCACTTCGTCATCGCCAAAACCAAGATACTCTTGCACAAGCACAAGAAAGGCAACATCAACCTCACCAAGAGGGAGAGCAAACGCACCAACACCAAGACGAACAAGATGCCAAGGTTGAACGTCTTCAACAACAAGAACATGAAGCACAAGCACTTAAGGCGCAATGTGCCCTTCGAGAGTCAAGCCGAGCCATCACCAACTGCAACCGAGATACGCGCAATCAAGAGGAAGCACTTCACGAAGAAATTCAAGAGCACAACTACCAAGCAAGAGTGCATCGTCAAGTTCCTCAAGCTCCTCCACAAGCTCGACAAGCTCCTCCACAACCCCAAGTTCGCCAAGAGCATGATGACTATGGAAATCCTCCATGCCAAGAGCAATATGAGGCTGACAATCATCCATGTCAAGGGCATCATCATCATCCCCAACCCCAACACAATGAAGAGCAACACTACGGCAAGCTCAAGTTCACCATGCCCAAGTTCAATGGAAGCAATGATCCCGAAGAGTACCTTTCATGGGCATTGAAGGTCGACAAGACCTTTCGTTTGCACAACTATGAGGAAGATAAGAAGATCGCTATGGCATCCCTTGAGTTCCAAGACTATGTGCTCATATGGTGGGAACAAGTCCTTGAGCGCCAAGAAGCAAGAGGTGAACCACCCATCACCACATGGGATGAAATGAAAGATGTCATGTGAGCATGCATTGTGTCAACATACTACAACCGTGACCTCCTCAAGAAACTCCAACTCCTCAAACAAGGAACAAAGAGCGTTGAAGAATACAACAAGGAAATGGAGATTGCCATGATAAGAGCCAATGTCACGGAAGATGATGAGCAAACTATGGCCCGTTTCTTGAATGGCCTCAATCATCCCATCAAGAAGATTGTCGACTTCCAACCCTACTCAACCTCATTGAGCTAGTGCATCAAGCTACCAAAGCGGAACGTCAAGTGCAAGATGACTTCAAGTATGCCAAGTACTCGTCCAAGATCTACGGCTTCTCCAACAACCTAGCTTCAACGACTCCAACACATTCTACCTCAACCAGTTACAAGAAAACTTTGACAACCTCAAGTCGTCCTCCTACTACAAGCACCTTCAAGCCAAGAGCTTCATCATGTACTCCAACCGATGAGATCGTCAAGACAAGTTCCATCAAGTGTTTCACATGCGGCGGCCGAGGCCACAAGTCCTTTGAGTGTACCAACAAGCGCACCATGATCCTCAACGACGACGGAACATATGACTCCATGAGTGAAGAGGAGATGGAAGCCCTTGAGCAAGTGGCCATGCACCGGCGCGTGAATGAAGATGGGATGATCAAGTCTTTTGTGATGAGGATTTGAGCCCTGCTCTCATTGTCTCCAAGGGCTTGACTCTTCAACATCAACCGGATGAAGACCAAAGATGCCATATCTTCCACACCAAGGCCGGCATCAATGGAAGGTCCGTCAAGGTCATCATCAATGGAGGTAGTTGTCATAACTTGGCAAGTGAAGAATTATGCTCCAAGCTCCAATTGGTCAAGATAAAGCACCCACATCCCTACAAGGTCCAATGGCAAAAGCGACTCTGACACTATCCAAGTCGAGCATAAGGTGCAAGTTTCTTTCAAGATAGGAGCATATGAAGACACTTTGGAGTGTGATGTCGTTCATATGTCCGTTTGCCACCTCCTTCTTGGTCGACCATGGAAATTTGACCGAGGTGTCATCCACAATGGGCGTAGCAATCACTATAGCTTCAATATGAAAGGAAAGGAGTACGTGCTACGACCTATGTCTCCAAGTCAAGTAATCACCAACAAGCAAGCCACCCATCATGGAGAAAATAGTGAGAGAGCGAACCACCACAAAGAGGGTGAGCGCCACAAGCCAACATTGAGTGCCTCCATGATGAGCGACAAGAAATAATTAGTCCTATTTGCCACCAAAAGTGAGATGAGAGAAGTGTGTGAGAACCCATCAAGTGTTATGCACTATATCATTTTGGTATTGATAAGCTTGTTTTCTTGGGTTTCGTTGTGTATTCTAAGGGTGTTCATGTAGATGAATCTAAGATCAATGCTATTAAAACTTGGCCCCAACCAACCAACATGCAACAAGTGCGTACTTTTCTTGGTTTAGCCGGTTTCTATTGTAAATTTGTGAAGGATTTTAGCACCATTGCTTCACCTTTGCATTCTTTGAGTAAGAAAACGCGCCTTTTGTTTGGGGACCATCCCAAGATACTGCATTTAATGATCTAAAGAATTTGCTTACTCATGCTCCCGTGCTTGCATTACCCAACTTTGACGAACCTTTTGAAGTTCATTGTGATGCTAGTGGTAATGGCATAGGAGGTGTATTAACGCAAGAGAAGCGCCCCATAGCATACTTTAGTGAGAAACTTTCTGGAGTGCAACTCAATTATCCCATCTATAACAAAGAGCTATATGCTTTAGTGTGAGTTTTGCATGAATGGGAACATTATCTTCGCCCTCATGAATTTATCATCCACACCGATCATGAAACTCTCAAGTACCTAAAGGGTCAAAGTAAGTTGAACAAGTGTCATGCTAAGTGGAGTGAATTCATTGAGTCTTTTCCTTATGTCATCCAGTATATCAAAGGTAAGGAAAATGTTGTGGCAGATGCTCTTTCCCGCATATGCATGCTTGTTACTAAACTTGAATTAAATGTCATTGGCTTTGGGCACATAAAAGACTTGTATGTGCATGATCCTACTTTTGCAATTCCTTATGCCAAGTGTTTGATGCATACATCTTGGGAACGCTATCACATCAAGGATGATTACCTTATGAGGGCTACCAAACTTTGCATTCCCGAGTCTTCTCTTCGTTTGCTCCTTTTGCAAGAGGCTCATGGCAGCGGACTAATAGGACACTTTGGACGCGACAAGACATTCGCTACGCTCTCCAAGAACTATTTTTGGCCCAAGATGTTCCGCAACATCTCACGCTTCACCAACTGATGTTCGACATGTCGCAAAGCTAAGTCCAAAGCTCAATCCCGCGGTCTTTACATGGCACTTCCTATTCCATATCAACCTTGGGAAGAAATTAGCATGGACTTTGTACTTGGTTTTCCTAGAACTCAAAATGGAAAGGATTATGTGTTTGTTGTTATGGACCGATTCTCTAAGATGGCTCATTTTTTCCCATGCAACAAGATAGACGATGCTTCACATATTGCAAATCTTTTTTGTAGGGAAATCTGGCGCCTCCATGGAGTGTCAAAAACAATTGTATTGGACCGCAACGTCAAGTTCTTGAGTTACTTATGGAAGACTCTATGCGCCAAGCTTGAAATCAAGCTCTTGTTCTCTTCGGCATATCATCCTCAAACCGACGGCCAAACGGAGGTGACGAACCGAACACTCTCCACCCTACTACGCATGTTGATCAAGAGGAACATCAAGGAGTGGGAGGAGTGCCTACCTATCGCCGAGTACGCCTACAACCAGCAAGTCCCCCTTCGAGGTCGTCTACGTTTTCAACCCGTTGTCCCCATTGGACATTCTTCCTCTTCCACTACAAGAGCGCACCAACATGGACATGAGTGCATGAGCAAGCTACCTCAAGAAGATGAATGAAGATACAAGGCACACCATCGAGCACCAAGTACAACGACTCACGACCAAGCTCAACATCAACAAGCAACCCATGATATTCCACATTGGAGATCTTGTGTGGCTACACCTTTGCAAGGAATGCATCCCCAACAAATGCAAGTCCAAACTTCTACCTTGAGCCGATGGACCCTTCAAGGTGCTAGCACGGTACAACAACAACGCTCACAAGATCGACCTCCCAAGCAACAAGTACAACATGAGCGACATCTTCAATGTCAAAGACCTCTCACCATACCATGGTGATGACGCTTTCGATCCGAGGTCGGATCTTTCCTAGGGGGAGGGAGATGATGTGGAGCCTCCCATGATCATCCCCATGGACGTATCTACATCTCCCATGACACCACTTGGACCAATGACAAGAGGTCGAGCAAAGGCTATCGAAGATAAGGTGAACTCGCTCCTCTCCGAACTCCCACTTTCTACACATGAGACATGGCTACTACCTCAAGCGGAAACACTATGCGTGATCAGGTACTTGGAGGAAGGCCACGGAACAGCTACATCCAATGGACAAGACGGCAAGGACACCGAGTACGAAGGACAAGAAGAAGAGCTACCGAAGAAGCTCCACCCTCCGGACGACCGACCAGGGTCGGACATCCGGCGCCTGACGCTCCAGCCAGCGAACGTCCGACCAGGACCAGATGTCCGGCGCCTAAAGGACCAGCCGACCCAAGTCCCAGCCGACTAAAGCTATGGCGAGCGAACGTCTGGCCTCCTCCGGATGACCGGCAACACTTCCAGCCAGCGAACATCCAGCCCCCACCAGACGACCGGCAATTCCACACCCGAGCCGATTCTGCAGAAATCCGTAGCAACCGGCCGACTGGCCACCTCTGGACGTCCAGTACCACTGTTACAGAACAAAATGAGCGGAAGTCCGAGCCCTACCGTACATCCGGACCTCCGCGAGCGACCAGATGACCAGTAGAGACTGGACGTCCGCTGCCTGTGTGTGCGCAGCTTCAGGCCCGAGGCCCATGTACCCTTTCATTCCACCCCCTTTTGCACTTAGACTATAAATAGACCTCCTCCTCCTCCTAGTGAGGGTTAGCATTGGTTTAGCTCATATTTGAGATAGAGCTTTGCTCATCCACTTGGTTACTTCTCCATCGGAGTTCACGACCACTTCAGAGAAGATCCCCAAAGCGGATTCAAGACCCTGTCATGAGAAGACCCTTCAAGACCTCCTCACGGAGAAGATCTTTTGTATCGTCCTTTGTTGACTTTGAATCGTGTATCACTCTTTGTGTTTCGAGGATCTAGCATATGTGTGACCGGATGCTAGTTTGAGTGATTCTCGT
>NC_041393.1:316825726-316844022 GCF_002162155.2 Triticum dicoccoides
TTGTTGGTATGATGAAGTTTTGTTGGATTTGATCCGTGGATTTCGCATGTGGCACGTAGATCTAGCTTTCCCACCCTCCCATCCACCCAAAATTTTTCTTTACCCCCTCTGATTTGGGTTTTTCCCGACGTTTTTCCGCCCAAATCCTCGATCCCTGAATTTCCTGTTCTTGGCAGATTTGGGTTTGTAATTCGAATTGACGTTCTATTTCGATGATATTCTTGTCTTTAGCAAATCCCTCAAAGATCATGTCACCCATCTTAGAACCATTTTACAAACCCTTAGGAAGGAGCGTCTTTATACTAATATGGGCAAATGCCTTTTCGGTGCTGATAAGCTTGTTTTCTTTGGTTTCGTAGTAACATCTAAGGGTGTGCATGTAGATGAATCTAAGATCAATGCTATTAAAACTTGGCCACAACCAACTAGCTTTCAACAAGTGTGAAGTTTCCTTGTCCTAGCCAGGTTCTATCGTAGATTCGTAAAAGATTTTAGCACCATTGCTTTACCTTTACATGCTTTGAGTAAGAAGAATGCACCCTTTGTTTGGGGACCATCTCAAGAAACCTCATTCAATGAGCTTAAGAATTTGCTGACACATGCTCCTTTGCTTGCATTACCCAACTTTGCTAAACCATTTGAGATACATTGCGATGCTAGTGGTTATGGCATAGGAGGTATGTTAATGCAAGAGAGACGCCCCATAGCTTACTTGATACAGGGCTAACCCGGTGTAGGCCGATCTTTCACGTTTGGAGTGGGATCCCTTGAAGAACACAAAGAACACGGGGAAGAACGGGGAGAAATCACAAGGGTAAACACTCAAAAACAAGTCCAATCACACATCCACTAGACAATCAAACACACAAGATCCACAAGGTACATGAACAATCAAAGGGAAACAAGATACATGGTAGAGTTCATCCCAAATCCTATGAAGGAGATGAGGGCTTGAATCCTAGAAGGATCTTCCCACGAAGGGGGGCTTGAATCCCTCGGGATCTTCTCACATGGAGGTCTTGAACTCCATGGGAGTGGTCTCTCTCTCTCTCAAGAGGAGGAGGTAGGAGCAAAGCTCACCTAAGAATGAGCTATCATATTTGCTAACCCTAAAATGGAGGAGGGGATGAGTATATATAGTAGTAGCCACGAAGGGGTAAGTGAGGGGCGAAAGGGTACATGGCCATGGGCCGAGTCTCTGCGCGCAGGCAGGGTCGGAAGTTCCGGGGACGGCCGGAAGGTCCGGGCGCCGGAGGTTCTGGGCGAAGGTCCGGGCAGGGTCCGGGCTATCCAGAGAGTTGGTACACTCTTGGACAGCTTCGGTGCGGCAGGGCCGGAAGCTCCGGGATGGCCGAAGGTTCCAGGGGCCGGAAGTTCCGCGCTTTCCATAAGCTTGTCTAGCTTCTTCTTCCTTCTCTTCCATGCTTCCGTCCAGGATGATGTAGGTGTTCCTTGGCGCTTGCACTCCTCCTCGACATCCATGAAGCTCCGACAATACTTATGCATGCACACGGGAGAAGTGTCAAGTAGTACACCATCCTCGAAGGGGTCAAGTGAACACGTGAAAAGGAGAAGATTCACCTTTATGTATGAGAAGTAGAGGTCGCACGTGTCACTTGCCAAATGGACTCTTACATGGTGATGCCCGTAGGATGCTCCACATCATACCCTCCCCCTTGGAAAAGATTCGACCTCAGATCAAAAACCAAATCGTCATGGGAAAGAGATGGTGATGCCATGTTGAAGTGGTCGATCACCAAGCACTCATCGTCTAGTAGCTCAAAATGGGCACTCTCCAATGTCGAACCGTCTTGTGATTCCTTCAAAAGGAGCAAATAGAACAAACACTTGGAAAAACAAATGTGGTTAGCGTTAGTGCAAAACCAAGCATTCAAGAGGTGATTCACCAAACAAGTGTTGTCAACAAGCATAGCATCGGGTGTGACAAAGGATTGTGACATGGCATGTAAGCATATCAATTGAGCACAAGCAAAGATATCATGGGGACAAGTATGCAAATGTGAGGTAGTGATGCAAATATGTGTGACAAGAGAATAAGCATCTACCTCAAGTTCATAGCAAGCATTCACAAATTGCTCAATGAAAGGTCTATGGTAGTCATAAGAATCATTCACAACACCAAATAAAATGAAGTGTCTAAACACATGGGACAAGTGCAAGACAATCCAAGCATAACGTGCATAGGGTGTAGTGAATATAGAGTGACACTCAACACAATAGAAAGAGCAATTGTTCATCATGTGTGAGGCAATCAAGTCAAGCATGTGACAAGCAATGGAACATGGCATATGTGAAGAAATGATCTTGGTGCAACCAACCATATGATAGTAGCAAGTAGTCCGAGAATTGGATGCAACACACAAGGTATATATATCATGAAGCATGGAAATGTGGCTATCATGGGTGCAAGCAATATCTTGAACATGCGTGCAAATGGTGCAAGCAACACATGAAGTATGATCCACAATATCCAAGCTCAAGAAGGATGTCACCTTGAAAGCGTGTCCTTGTGCATTCTTCACAATGCCGAAGTGGTAGGAAATGTGGTGTAGAAGCGAGTTGTGGTAGAATGTATGAGGCTCGCTCTCAAGAGCTCGAATGGTCAACTCACGTGAAGTGGAAGTCGACATGAAGTCCAAGTATCCTACACATGCACAAAACAAGGCAAAGAACGTATGCGCATGGTAGATAAACACATCATCCATCATGATGGTTCTCATCTTTTGCACATAACCATTAGAAGCACAAGTGCATGAATAATATGATGCAACAATGGCGATATTCATGGCACTAGGTATATGGTGCAAAGAAGTAAGGCAAGCATGCTTCACAAGGAATATGTCAAAATCTCCAAATATATGTGAGAATGCTATGGGGGCAAACTCGTTATCAAGAATAAAGGCATAATTGCACTCAATACATGGCAAATCATCTAGCATGAGGGAGTCAACATATGGAGAGATATGACAAGGAGCAATATGAATCATGTGCAAAGCATATAGATGGTTGTTATCAACCACATGAAATGAGCAAGTATGAATCATGGGTGATGCAACATAAGCAAGCATCTCAATCAAGTCGTGCAAACTAGTGGAGCAAAGATGCAACACACTAGAGTAAATCATGGCAATCATGTCATGTGAGAAAATAATAGGCATAGGTAATGCACATGACATATCACAAGCACGAACACAAAGCAAGATCATAGTATCATCATAGGAATGGGTCATAAATGGAACATGGCAACAACAAGAGATATCTCCATCAAGCTTGCATATACACATACAAGTACTATCAATCATCATGTGTAATGCAAAGCATGGGTCACAAATGCATGGCAAGGGCATAGGAATGGGCATATCATGCAAAGTGAACATGGCAATATGGGCAAAGGATATATAATGGAGAACAACCCATGGCCAAGTGAGGGCCATGTAGAAGAAATGCGCGAAGTCTTTGCGCGAAGAGAGCAGTGGGAAAATTAATCCATGAGATCCCAAATCATTGTTGCTGTCTAGAGCTCGTTTTGTCAACTCGTGGGATTGCGAGGTTGACAAGTATTCATGGGTACCTACACAAAAGAGACACAAACCAAAGAAATTGTGCGCGTGGTAAATGTACACATCATCCATCATGATGTGTATGTGCACGTGTGAGTTAGCACAAGATAAGAAATGCTCAAAGAAATTTGATGCATGGTATAAGAACATGTCATCCATCATGAAAGAATAGTTATTATGTATGACATGATGAGGACACAAATTGAGAATGCAAGTATATGGCACATCAATAGCATGTTTGTTCATGGGGAGCATATGGTGCACACAAGTATTGGGATCATGCAATGAATGGGATGGATCAAATTCTCCTAACATGTATGTGGAAACTATGGGGGTCTCCTCATGAACAACATTGGAAACATCATATGGAGAAAATGGACAACATCCAAAACAATGCATATCCGAAGCTAGGTGGGCATGGCATGGCATATGAGATAAATGATGCAAAGGGAGCATATCAGTATCATCGCAAGAAAAACAAATGCCAATAACCATGGGCTTGTCATCTATGCCATAAGTGCAAATTGGGTTTATTTTAATGGCATATGCATAGTCACTATGAAGAGATTGCAAATAAGACATATGGTTGATCTCATGCATAGAATATGACAAGTCAAGCGGATTAGCAAACATGATGTGACCTAAAGAATTATCACAAGAAATCCTATGTAGCATGGCATCACAACTAATAGACTCCACATGACAATCATCAAACTCATCATAAATGGGCAAATCATCGCATGGGGAAATCGTACTAGCATGAAGCAAGGTACTAGGTGGATCAACATCATGCAAGCAATCAATGTCAAGAATGTCCACTAGTGGGACTAGAGCATCACCTTCACCTATGTTACCTTGTTCATTCCACTCAAGTGGTGTAGGTGAGGTGAGAAAGACCAAATGGTGGTCATCTTCATCTTGGTGGAACCATGTGGGGGGTGCATCATGTTCCACCATGGCCATCGTCTTGTCCAAATGGAGGACGAAGTCATCGAGGATCGGCGTGTCATCATAAATGGGACCTAGCACTAAATGAGAAGACAAAATAGAGGTAGAGGTCAAGTTGTTAGAAAGGCAAATGGTCTCACGAGACCTATCAACTATCTCACTCTCTCTATGTGGTGGTTCACTCACTCCCTCAAAATAGGTGCACTCAAAGTCACATAAGGTGGAGTCACTCGTCTCACTCAAGTGGTGGGGGTTGTGGCTCTCCTCACACGGAAAGTGGTGCAACTCGTCATATATGGGGCTAGTAGTGAAGTCACTCTCACTCTCAATATGGTGGCAGAAGTCACTCAAGTCATCATACGTCGCCGTGGTCGAAGGGAAAGTCCCATGCTCAACCATCTCGTCGTTGTCGCCGTGGATGAAGGCCGAAGATGTCCCATCATCACTCTCCTCCATGACCGAAGGGAAAATCCCATGCTTGATCATCTCGTCACCATCGTCGTTGATGAAGGCCGAAGATGGCACAACATCACTCTCGCCTCCTAAGATGGAAGCATCATGCTTGCTCGCCACCTTGTGGCTCGCCTCCAAAGCTTGGTCCTTGAGGGTCTCCGTAGTCGTACTCGTCGCCGCACCGTCTTGAAAAAGAGTCGAAGTAGACTCGGCATCATCAATGCCACAAAGAGGGATGGCGGTGAAGTCGAACTTGGGAGCATCATCTTGGAGCTCGTCGGGCTTGGACATCTTGGTGGTACTATCCTCATGCTCGTTCTCATGGAGCTTGGTCGCCGCGTAGTTTGCTTGGGGTGGAGAAGCATTGGCCTTCATGAGTTCTTGTTCCACCTTGAGAGCACCAATGTAGTAGTCGTCGAGGGACTTGTAGTTCTTGAGGAAGATAGTCTTTGAGATGTCGTTATTCAATCCCATCATGAAGTGGAACTTCATCGAAATGGTGTCATCCACGCCGGCTCATCGCAAGGCAATCTTCATCACCTTGAAGTACTTGTCGATGGACTTGGATCCTTGGATGGTGTTCTCCAATTGGTGTCGAAGTTGTTCCGTGTAGGTTGGAGGCACGAACTCTCGCCGCAAAGCTCTCTTCGTCTTGGGCCAACTCATGTCGTAGTACTCCGAAGGTGTGTGAAGCCACAAAGAGGAGGCGTAGTCGTGGAAGTTTCTTGTGGCGTACTTCACTTGATCTTCGGGACGAACTTGATGTAGCTTGAGGTAGTCGTCCATCAAACGCTCCCACTCGAGGTACTCCTCGGGTTCTTGAGTCCCATAGAAAGGAATCGCATGGTCGATGTCGAGGTCGTAGTAGCTCGTGGAAGTCGCGGACTTGAGCTTGGGGAGCTTCTCTTGAGCGTAGCCTTGAGGTTCTTGTTGGCGAAGATGTCGTATGTCCGTAGGTGAATATGCCTTTAAGTCGCTTGGCGAAGATGCCAAGGGAGATGGTGAAGTCGTTGAGCGGTTGTTGGTGTTGAGCTCTTGACCTTCACGTTCTTGTTGGTGATGGTGTTGATGCCGATGTGATCTTGCCGGAGATGGTAGCTCGGGAGGATGTGCTCTTGAGCGTCTTCTCGAAGATGAGGAAGATCGCTTGTAGGACTTGATGAGGGCTTTGATCTCCTCCATTTGAGCTTGCATCTTGGCGTCAGCGTTGTTGTTCATGGCATCGAACTCGTCGTTGTTGTTGTAGACCGAAGGTGAAATGCCTTGCCTATCCATCACAAGACTCGGGTAGAGGTGAGTAGGAAATGATATAAACAATACCAGGTTACCTTTTCCCAAAGTAGAGGATGTATCCCGTTTCACTCAATGTGAGATGAAAGAATAGTGGAATTGGTAACGGACTCGTTCACTCACACCTATCAAGTAAAGCTTATGGTAGAGCTCGATGAGGATAGTGGCACAAAAATTTAATGCAAAATGTTAGCAAGAGTCAATAATGTTAAAAGAGATTCACAAATTCGCAAGCGAAACAAGTAGACCAATAGCAATATGTGGCACACGGAAACACACACACAGATAGATAAATGGGGTCGTGCAACCAAGGAATGATCACAAAATGTGGAATCCACGGAAAACGCTCGTGTTGCACAACTCAAGAGAGAGACGCTAGCACGATTGCTCAATAGGCGGATACGACACTTGTGCACAACCTATAAGATGCAAAATGGATAAACTTTCTATCCAAGTATGCTATGTATGTATGGTTCCCGGTGTTTCTCACAAGATGATCCAAGATGATCGAGTATGATAACATATGATATATTGTGATGCTATGGCTATTGCTTACAAGCTCTTTGCTCTCTGTTTTTCTTTGCTTAAACACTTAATTTTTTTGGATATGGACACTTTTGCACAATGCACAAACCAAGATAGCAATTGTACATATGCGGGAAGAAGCTTGTGACACAAGAGATGATATGATGATACCAATATGATATGGTATATATGCAATGGAAGGTGTAGATCACTAATGTGCACAAGTCACGTTGCCGGCAATACTCAAATGGCTAGTCCCGATAGGCAAGTAACGCAAAATGGGATAGGGGTTAACAATGCAATGGCAAGAATGTACAATGGTGTCGTCGAGGTTACCGTCCTTGGCGATGATGATTGGCGGTGTTCTTGATGTCGAGTCGTTCCTAGTTAGCCAAAACACCCTAGGAAACGGAAAAACCGCGAACTCAAAAGCTCCAAAGTCAAATGTTAAATGGTGGTAGGGGAAAAGCGGTGGTTGTTTGCACTTGGCAATGCGGAAGTGGAATGATTGGCGATACACGTGTCGGAGTTGAAGTTGTCGTCCCTAAGTAGCCGAAACACCTTAGGAGACACAAGCCACAACTCAAACAAGCTCAAACAAAATTGGGTTAACTTGGGGTGGCGGAAGTGTATGGTGGGCAAGCCTATGCGGAAATTATGGTGGTGGTTGATGAAGAAGCAACCGTCCCTAAGTAGCCGAAACACCTTAGGAGACTCAAGTCACTACTCAAACAACCTCAATTGCTATGGCGAACAAAATGGGTTAGGTTGCGGAAGTCGGTGGTGGAAATGCGGATGTTATGGTGGAAGGCCTAGGAAAAGATACCAAAGTTCCAAAACATTGATGGATTCAAATGGTGGTGAAACCAATGTGAGGACCTCAGGCACGTTGATAGCTTCAAAACGAGCCAAAGAACACTCAAATCGGAGTTCAGAGCGAAAAGTTATGATGAAAACGGTGAAGAAGGCTGATGCTGAAATTTCGTGCAATGTTTTTGGTTGGGCCGGAAGTTCCGGGGGGTGGCCGGAAGTTCCGGGGGTCGCGGAAAAAGTGCGGGTGTCAGGGGGGATTTGGGGGTAAACTCTCTGTTTAGCCCGGAAGTTCCGAGGGTAGGACGGAAGTTCCGGGGGACGGAAGTTCCGGGGGAGTCTGGAAGTTCCGGGGGTCGTGGAATTTCGTCTGGGACGAACCCTAAATTCCAGATCTGAGAACGGGGGCGGAAAAACTTGATTTCCAAGGTCAAAATTGGGGAGATTTCGTGGATGGAAGATGGGGAAACTTGGGGAAATGCTAGATCCACTCGAAACCAAGCAAATCCATGGATCAAAATCAACAAAACATCATCAAACCAACAAATCACAAAAAATTTGGGGCTATTTTTTGGTGGGGATTTTGATTTTTAGGACGAAATCAAGCAAAAGAAGGCTAGAAAACGGTGGGAGGAACTCCAAATACGTGATAAACCTAAGCTCTAATACCATATGATACGGGGCTAACCCGGTGTAGGCCGATCTTTCACGTTTGGAGTGGGATCCCTCGAAGAACACAAAGAACACGGGGAATAACGGGGAGAAATCACAAGGGGAAACACTCAAGAACAAGTCCAATCACACATCCACTAGATAATCAAACACACAAGATCCACAAGGTACATGAACAATCAAAGGGAAACAAGATACATGGTAGAGTTCATCCCAAATCCTATGAAGGAGATGAGGGCTTGAATCCTAGAAGGATCTTCCCACGAAGGGGGGCTTGCATCCCTCGGGATCTTCTCACATGGAGGTCTTGAACTCCATGGGAGTGGTCTCTCTCTCTCAAGAGGAGGAGGTAGGAGAAAAGCTCACCTAAGAATGAGCTATCATATTTGCTAACCCTAAAATGGAGGGGGATGAGTATATATAGTAGTAGCCACGAAGGGGTAAGTGAGGGGCGAAAGGGTACATGGCCACGGGCCGAGTCTCTGCGCGCAGGCAGGGCCGAAAGTTCCAGGGACGGCCGGAAGGTCCGGGTGCCGGAGGTTCCGGGCGAAGGTCCGGGCAGGGTCCTGGCTATCTAGAGAGTTGGCACACTCTTGGACAGCTTCGGTGCGGAAGGGCCGGAGGTTCCGGGGGTCGGAAGTTCCGGGCAGCTGCCGGAAGTTCCGGGCTTTCCAGAAGCTTGTCCAGGCTTCTTCTTCCTTCTCTTCCACGCTTCCGTCTGGGATGATGTAGGTGTTCCTTGGCGCTTGCACTCCTCCTCGACATCCGTGAAGCTCCGACAATACCTATGCATGCACACGGGAGAAGTGTCAAGTAGTACACCATCCTCGAAGGGGTCAAGTGAACACGTGAAAAGGAGAAGATTCACCTTTATGTATGAGAAGTAGAGGTCTCACGTGTCACTTGCCAAACGGACTCTTGACATGGTGATGCCCATAGGATGCTCCACATCATTACTTTAGTGAAAAACTCTCCGGAGTGCAACTCAATTACCCTATATATGACAAAGAGCTATATGCTTTAGTTCGAGTATTGCGTGTTTGGGAGCATTATCTCCGTCCTCATGAGTTCATTCTCCACACCGATCATGAAACACTTAAGTATCTTAAGGGTCAAACTAAGTTTAAAAAGCACCATGCTAAGTGGAGTGAATTCATCAAGTCATTTCCTTATGTCATCAAGTATATAAAATGAAAGGAAAATGTTGTGGTGGATGCGCTTTCCTGTAGATGCATGCTTGTTACCCAACTTCAATTGAATGTCATTGGTTTTGAGCACATAAAAGACTTGTATGTGCATGATCCTACTTTTGCTATTCCTTATGCTAAATGCTTGACGCATACATCTTGGGAATGCTATTACCTCAAGGATGATTATCTTATGAGAGCTAACAAACTATGTATTCCCGAGTCTTCTCTTTGTTTCATACTTTTTCAAGAGGCTCATGGATGTGGACTAATGGGACACTTTGGATGCGACAAGACATTCGCCACGCTCTCCAAGAACTACTTTTGACCCAAGATGTTTCGTGATGTCTCACGCTTCACCAACCAATGCTCAACATGTCGCAAAGCTAAGTCAAAATCTCAATCACACGGTCTATATATGCCACTTCCAATACCATATCACCCATGGGAAGACATTAGTATGGACTTTGTGCTTGGTTTTCCTAGAACTCAAAATGGCAAAGATTTTGTGTTTGTTGTTGTGGACCAATTCTCTAAAATGGCTCATTTCATCCCATGCAACAAGATAGGCGATGCTTCACATGTTGCAAATATTTTTTGTAGGGAAATCTTGCGCCTACATGGGGTTCCAAAGATTATCGTCTCGGACCGTGATATAAAGTTCTTGAGCTACTTTTGGAAGACTCTATGTGCCAAGCTCGGAATCAAGCTCTTGTTCTCTTCGGCATACCATCCTCAAACCGAAGCCGAAACGGAGGTGACGAACCGAACACTCTCCATTCTACTATGTGTGTTGGTAAAGAAGAACATCAAGGAGTGGGAGGAGTGTCTACCCATTGCCGAGTACGCCTAAAACCGTGCAATACATTCGACTACCGGCAAGTCCCCCTTTGAGGTCGTCTACGGTTTCAATCCGTTGTCCCCATTGGACATTCTTCCTCTACCACTACAAGAGCTGATCAACATGGACACGAATGCATGATACGTCCATTTTGCATCATGTTTACCTACTGTTATTTATATTGTTTTTATGCATAACAATGCTTTTTGGAGTAATTCTAATGCCTTTTCTCTCATAATATGCAAGGTTCACACAAAGAGGGAGAATTCCGGCAGCTGGAAATCTGAACCTGAAAAAGCTACGTCAATCCACCTATTCTGCACAACTCCAAATGAGCTGAAACTTCACGAGGATTTTTTATGGAATAAATAAGAAATAATGGAGCAAATAACTACCGGAGGAGGGCCACCTGGTGAGCACAAGACAACAGGGCGCACCAGGCCCCCCAGGTGCGCCCTGGTGGGTTGTGCTCAGCCCAGCCCACCTCTGGTGCTCATCTTCTGGTATATAAGTCATTTTGACCTAGAAAAAATAAGGGGAGGACTTTCGGGACGAAGCACCGCCGTCTCGAGGCGGAACTTGGGCAGGAGCACTTTTGCCCTCCGACGGAGCAATTCCGCCGAGGGAACTTCCCTCCTGGAGGGGGAAATCATCGTCATCATCATCACCAACAACTCTCCCATCTTGGGGAGGGGAATCTCCATCAACATCTTCAATAGCACCATCTCCTCTCAAACACTAGTTCATCTCTTGTGTTCAGTCTTTGTACCAGAACTGTAGATTGGTACTTGTGGGTGACTAGTAGTGTTGATTACATCTTGTAGTTGATTACTATATGGTTTATTTGGTGGAAGATTATATGTTCAGATCCATTATGCTATTTAATACCCCTCTGATCTTGAGCATGATTATCATTTTTGAGTAGTTAATTTTGTTCTTGAGGTCACGGGAGAAATCTTGTTGCAAGTAATCATGTGAATTTTATATGTGTTCGATATTTTGATGGTATGTATGTTGTTATTCCCTTAGTGGTGTCATGTGAACATCGACTACATGACACTTCACCATACTTGGGCCTAAGGGAATGCATTGTGGAGTAGTTATTAGATGATGGGTTGCGAGAGTGATAGAAGCTTAAACCCTAGTTTATGCGCTATTCCGTAAGGAGCTGATTTGGATCCAGAAGTTTAATGCTATGGTTAGAATTTATTCTTAATACTTTTCTCGTAGTTGTGGATGCTTGCGAGGGGGTTAATCATAAGTAGGAGGTTTTTTCAGGTAAGAATAGCACCTAAGCACCGGTCCACCCACATATCAAATTATCAAAGTAGCGAACACAAATCAAACCAACATGATGAAAGTAACTAGATGAAATTCATGTGTACCCTCAAGAACACTTTGCTTATCATAAGAGACCATTTTGGCCTGTCCTTTGCCTCAAAAGGATTGGGCCCCCTTGATGCACTTTTATTATCGTTATCGTTACTTGCTCGTTACAAATTACCTTGCTATCAAACTACTCGTTACTTATAATTTTAGTGCTTGCAGACTTTACCTTGCTGAAAACCGCTTGTCATTTCCTTCTGCTCCTCGTTGGGTTCGACACTCTTACTTATCGGAAGGACTACAATCGATCCCCTATACTTGTGGGTCATCAGTGCATGAGTGAGCTACCTCAAGAAGATGCATGAAGATACAAGGGACACCATCGAGCGCCAAGTACAATGACTCACGACCAAGCTCAACATCAACAAGCAACCCATGATATTCGACGTTGGAGATCTCGTGTGGCTACACCTTCACAAGGTACGCTTCCCCAACGAACGCAAGTCCAAGCTTCTACCTCGAGCCGACGGACCCTTCAAGGTGCAAGCACGCTACAACAACAATGCATACAAGATCAATCCCCCATGCAACAAGTACAATGTGAGCGGCGTCATCAACATCAAGGATCTCTCTCCCTACCATGGTGATGAGACTTTTGATCCGAGGTCGGATCTTTCCCAAGGGGGGAGATGGAGGAGCATCCCACGGTCATCCCCATGGACACTACCTCGACTACCCAAGCTCCAAGTGGGCCCATGACAAGAGCTTGAGCACGTGCTATTCAATCCGAGGTGACATCGCCCCTACTTGAGCTCCCCTTACATTCGAGTGAGACATGGTTGCTGCCTAAGTCAGAGACACTATGCATGATCAGGTACAACGCACAAGCCATGGATCTGAGAGCTGAGGAAGAAGAAACATGCGTCAACTCTCTGTTCAACCCGGAACTTCCTGCCCCTAGAACCTCCGGCAGCCCCGGAACTTCCGGCCTCCGACGACCCAGACAAGCCCGGGCGTGCCAACTCTCTGGTTAGCCTGGAACCTGGCCCGGACCTTTCGGCCCACAGACGTCAGCCCAGCGCCCACCGAGCCAACTCTCTGGTTAGGTCGGACCCTCCCCGGAACCTGGCCCGGAACTTCCGGCCCTTCTTGCATGCAGTGACTTGGGCAGAGACACGTGAGCCCTTTCGCTCCCTAGACTATATATACTCTTCTCCTACCTACGTTTTAGGGTTAACAAAGTAGTGGATCATTTGAGAAGCTTTACTCTCCACTTGATCCCTTCTCCATAGGAGTTCACGACCTCTTCGAAGAAGATCCCCCAAGTGGATTCAAGACCCCTCACAGGAAGACCCCTCAAGACCTCCTCAAGGAGAAGAACTTGCTACTTGTATCGTCCTTTGTTGATCTAGATCATTTATCTCTTTGTTTTTCGAGGATCTAGAACATGTGTAATCGAATCTTGTTGGTTTGAGTGAATCCTCTCGTGTTTCCCCTCGTGATCTCCGTGTTCTTTGAGAGGTCCGCTCCAATCATGAAAGATCGGGCATCTAGGGTTCTACCCTACATCAAAGTTGAGGGTGCGGGGGCCCCTTCAAAGAAGAAGGTGGGCTGCGGGCGTGAGGAACATGAGGCATCGCGGATCGGGTGCTCCAGGGCAGCGGCTCATGCCATGATGCCGTGGCAGTGGTGGGGTGATGCGTTCGGGAAAGGGAGGCACGGCGGGCAGGCATGAGAGGAAGTGTGGTGGCCGTTGGGCTTTGGGTGTGGTGGGTGGAGTGTCGGTCGGGGTGAGAGGAGGTGCAGTTGTGGGAGAGGAGTCATGGCGGAGCTACCGGCGATGGTGGAAGGAGGTAGGTGGTGGAGCCATGAGGGGAGGTAGGAGCAGGAGTTCTGGAGCAGTGAGGCGTGGTAGGGGCGGCCAACGGTGCGGTGCTTCGGGGTTGTCGACGATGCAGGGCGGGGCAGCGGTGGGGGAGTTGCTCGGGGAGAGAGAGGAGGTCGTGGGATGGTGTGGGGATCTGATGAATGGATAAGTGGGGTGCGTGTGGGTTCATGTTTTGTTTTTGCAGTTTTTCTCTAGTGGCTATGCGGTCTAGTTCACGGAATGGGGTGTTAGCAGAATAAGCGCAGGTGTTAGGAGAATATAGTAATGTGGTATAGAAAATATAGTAAGTTTTTTCTAAGAATATAGTAAATTACAAACTTGGATAGTAAATAAATATTTTCAGAATTACTATATTTTTTACACCATTTTACTAGAATTTGTATGTAGCGTTACTAGGGGTGTAGAATAAGCTATTCTACACTAACACTTAGAATAGCACTACCAGAGCCTTATTCCGCTAATACCCTTAAGACCCTTATTCTGCTAACATCGGAGCCTTATTCTGCTAACACCGAAGGAACTACCCTACCCGCGTCGACTAGCAACCACCTCCACCTCCACATCTCGCTGCCCCAACCTCATCTTCTCCCCCTGAGGGAGTCTTGGATTAGGGGGTGTCCGGATGGCCGGACTATGACCTTTGGCCGGACTCCCGGACTATGAAGATACAAGATTGAAGACTTCGTCCCGTGTCCGGATGGGACTTCCCTTGGCGTGGAAGGCAAGCTTGGCGATACGGATATGTAGATCTCCTCCCATTGTAACCGACTCTGGGTAACCCTAACCCTCTCTGGTGTCTATATAAACCGGAGGGTTTTAGTCCGTAGGACGAACAACAATCATACCATAGGCTAGCTTCTAGGGTTTAGCCTCTCTGATCTCGTGGTAGATCTACTCTTGTACTACCCATATCATCAATATTAATCAAGCAGGAGTAGGGTTTTACCTCCATCGAGAGGGCCCGAACCTGGGTAAAAACATCGTGTCCCTTGTCTCCTGTTACAATCCGCCTAGACGCACAGTTCGGGACCCCCTACCCGAGATCCGCCGGTTTTGACACCGACATTGGTGCTTTCATTGAGAGTTCCTCTGTGTCGTCACCTTTAGGCCTGATGGCTTCTTCGATCATCAACAATGACGCGGTCCAGGGTGAGACTTTTCTCCCCGGACAGATCTTTGTATTCGGCGGCTTTGCACTGTGGGCCAATTCACTTGGCCATCTGGAGCAGATCGAAAGCTATGCCCCTGGCCATCAGGTTAGATTTGGAAGTTTGAACTACAAGGCTGACATCCGCGGAGACTTGATCTTCGACGGATTCGAGCCACAGCCAAGCGCGCCGCACTGTCACGATGAGCATGATCTAGCTCTCCCGCCGGACAATGCCCAGAGGGCCGCTCAGGTGTCCGCTCCGACCCTTAGCTCGGAGCCGACTGCGCCGATCGAGGATGGGTGGCTGGACGCCGCCTCGGGGGCTGCAATCTCTACGGCGATCGAGCAGAACACCAGTCTTGTCCTTCGCGAAGCTCGTGACTCCAAGGTGCCGGACTCCGTTCCGAACTCTGAATCTTCCGCACCCCTCCCGATCGAACCTAATTAGGCTCCGATCATGGAGTTCACCACCGCGGACATATTTCAACACTCGCCCTTTGGCGACATCCTGAATTCACTAAAGTCTCTCTCTTTATCAGGAGAGCCCTGGTCGGACTATGGTCAGCAAGGTTGGGATGCGGACGACAAAGAAATTCGAAGCCCACCCACCACCCACTTCGTAGCCACTGTCGAAGATTTAACCGACATGCTCGACTTCGACTCTGAAGACATCGACGGTATGGACACCGATGAAGGAGACGACCAAGAACCAGCGCCTATAGGGCACTAGAAAGCCACCTCGTCATATGACATATACATGGTGGACACCCCAAAAGAAGGGGATGGCGATGGAATAACGGAGGATGACCCCTCCAAGAAACATCCTAAGCGCCGGCGTCAGCGACGCCGCTCTAAATCCCGCCAATGCAAAAACAGCGATTCCGGCACCAGAGACAATAACACCCCGGACAGTGCCGAAGACAACCCCCTCCAGAAGGATTCAACATAGGAGGATGGAGAAGCCAGCCCTCATGAGAGAGCGGCAGACAGAGAGGTCGAGGACGATAATTACATGCCTCCCTCCGAAGACGAAGCAAGCCTCGACGACGATGAATTTGTCGTGCCTGAGGACCCCATCGAACAAGAGCGTTTCAAACGCAGGCTTATGGCCATGGCAAGCAGCCTCAAGAGAAAACAACAGCAGCTTAGAGTTGACCAAGACTTGCTAGCTGACAGATGGACTGAAGTCCTCGCTGCCGAAGAGCACAAACTCGAACGCCCCTCCAAGAGCTACCCAAAGCGCAGGCTGCTAACCCAATTAGAGGAGGAAGATACTAAACCTACATCACCAGCGTATGATGCGACCAACCGGCCACCCCGTGGCCGCGACAAAGAGGCCTTTCGGCCATCGGCTCAAGTCGCACCCCGGCGCCGCTCAAAAAGTACCAAGGCACGGGGAAACACGCCAGACCTGCGAGACATATTGGAGAACAAGGCAAGGCAAACAAGATCGATCTATGGATCGCGTGGGCGCCCCACGACACGTGACGGTAACCATCACGCCGGATATGGCAAATACGGCTAGGCCGAACACAACAGACAAAGTTCATCCGAGCTACGTCGTGATATAGCCCAGTACAGAGGCGCCGCACACCCACTATGCTTCACAGATGAAGTAATGGATCATCAAATCCCCGAGGGTTTTAAACCAGTAAACATCGAATCATATGATGGTACAACAGATCCTGCGGTATGTATCGAGGATTATCTCCTTCATATCCACATGGCCCGCGGTGATGATCTACACGCTATCAAATACCTCCCACTCAAGCTTAAAGGACCGGCTCGGCATTGGCTTAACAGCTTGCCAGCAGAGTCAATTGGTTGCTGGGAGGACCTGGAATCCGCATTCCTTGACAATTTCCAGGGCACCTATGTGCGACCACCAGACGTCGATGACCTAAGCCACATAATTCAGCAGCCAGAGGAATCGGCCAGACAATTCTGGACACGGTTCCTAACCAAGAAATATCAAACAGTCGATTGTCCGGACACAGAGGCCCTCGTAGCCTTCACGCATAACATCCGAGACGAATGGCTTGCCCGGCACCTAGGACAGGAAAATCCGAAACCCATGGCAGCCCTCACGACACTCATGACCCGCTTTTGTGCGGGAGAAGACAGCTAGCTAGCTCGTAGCAATAACATGACCAAGAGCCCTGGTAATTCGGATACCAAGGACAACAATGGCAGGTCGCGTCGCAACAAGCACAAGCGCCGCATTAACGGCCACAATACTGAGGATACGACAGTTAATGCCGGATTCGGAGGCCCTAAACCCGGTCAGCGGAAAAAGCCATTCAAAAGAAATACTCCGGGCCCGTCCAGTTTAGACCGGTTACTCGATCACTCGTGCCAGATACACGGCACCCCCGAACAACCAGCCAATCACACCAACAGGGATTGTTGGGTGTTCAAGCAGGCAGGCAAGTTAAGTGCCGAAAACAGAGACAAGGGACTGCATAGAGATGACGAGGAGGAGCCCCAGCCGCCGAACAACAGAGGACAGAAGGGCTTTCCCCCACAAGTGCGGACGGTGAACATGATATACGCAACCCACATCCCCAAAAGGGAACGGAAGCGTGCGCTCAGGGACATATATGCGTGGGAGACAGTCGCCCCAAAGTTCAACCCATGGTCCTCCTGCCCGATCACTTTTGATCGAAGGGACCACCCCACTAGCATTCGTCACGGCGGATTCGCCGCATTGGTTCTAGACCAAACTATTGACGGATTTCACCTCACTAGAGTCCTCATGGACGGCGGCAGCAGCCTGAACCTGCTTTATCAGGATACAGTGTGAAAAATGGGCATAGATCCCTCAAGGATCAAACCCACAAAGACGACCTTTAAAGGCGTCATACCAGGTGTAGAGGCCAGTTGTACAGGCTCAATTACACTTGAAGTGGTCTTCGGATCCCCGGATAATTTCCGAAGCGAGGAGTTAATCTTCGACATAGTCCCGTTCCGCAGTGGCTATCACGCCCTGCTCGGGCGAACCGCATTTGCAAAGTTCAATATGGTGTCGTACTATGCATATCTCAAGCTCAAAATGCCAGGCCCTCGAGGAGTCATTACGGTCAATGGAAACACCGAACGCTCTCTTCGAACAGAGGAGCACACGGTGGCCCTCGCGGCGGAAGTACAAAGTAGCCTCTCAAGGTGTGACGCCCGGATAATCAAGCTACAGTAACCTCTGCTAATGACACCACGTCACCTCCGTTACTGTCGCTAATCTCGTGTTAGTTCGAAAACGATTCAAATTCAAATTTGAAATCAAGGCAAACAACAAAAGTTTTCCAAAAATAAAACTAAAATGTTCTAAATGTGTCGAATAAATCATAGGTAAATGGGGTGGTGAAACCAAACTTTTATGAAATGCTTAACTACACCATAATGATTTAAATAGTAGCAAAACTAATTATTTAAATGCCTTCACTAATTAATAAAATGTCAAACTAAGTTATTTGGGGTCTAGACTTTTTGTGACTATGGACTAGGTTGTAATACTAATTTAGATACTAAGTGTATGTTTTACTAAAATAAAATGCAAATACAATAAAGCAGGAAAGAATAAATAAAAGGAAAAGAAAATACAAAAGAGAAAAACTAAACTAACAAAAAA
>NC_041393.1:316844194-316849326 GCF_002162155.2 Triticum dicoccoides
CCCCGGACGCCGCCGGACTTCGCCGTCGCGCAGCACGTCGTCCCCGTCCTCCTCCTCGTCACCCGCTGCCTAGCCCCTACACCGTACGGTGAGGCCCTCGGCCTCCTCTTCTCCTCTCCGCTGCTCGCTGATGCCTGCGACCACCGCATCGAACGGATCCGGCCGCGCTCACCCTCGCCCGTGGCCGCATCTCGCACCTCGTTCCCGACCGGCCAGTGCGTGTCCATGGTCCCGCGATCGCCTGCTCGCTGCAGCTCGTCGCCCGCCCCTGCTCCTCTGTCCGCCGCGGCCCGCTGTTGCTTCGTCGCGTCCGCCGTTCCCCGCACGGGCCACAGCCCCCTGCTGCCCGGCCCCGCTGCTCGCCGGAGCTGGCCGCCCCTTTCCCCCCTACCTCGCCAGATTCTGGCGCCCCGCCTCGCCCCTGGTGGCCTCGCGTGCGGGTGTCCCTGCGCCCGCACCGCCCGATCGGGCGCACCCGATCCGCTAAGGCCCAGTGGCCCTATGACAACGGGGCCCCACCCGCAAAACGTTTTAATAAAAAAAAAAGAAGAAAAAAAATAATAAATAAAATAAAATAATAATAATTAATTAATTAGTTAATTAATTAAGAAATTAATTAAGTTTAATTAAACGGTAATTAGATTAACCTAAACCCTAATTAACCTAATTAGAGGATGATAGGTGGGTCCCCCCCTGGACCCACATGTCAGGTTGACCAAGTCAACTCTGTTGACAGCCGATGTCAGCATGACATCATGCTGATGTCATTAAATCATTTTCGAATTAATTAAATAATTAATTAAATCTCAGAAATTAATAAAATCTTTAGAAAATCATATCTTTTAATCCGTAACTCGGATTAAAATATTTTCAACATGAAAGTTGCTCAGAACGACGAGACGAATCCGGATACGCAACCCGTTCGTCCGCCACACACTCCTAACCTATCGAACTCGCAACTTTCCCCCTCCGGCTCCTTTGCCCGAAAACGCGAAACACCGGGGATACTTTCCCGGATGTTTCCCCCCTTCACCGGTATCACCTCCTACTGCGTTAGGTCACCTCTAGCACCGCGTATTGCCATGTTACGCTTTGTGATGCTTTGATTGCTCTGTTATTTATTGTGTTCCCCTCCGTTACTTCTTTCCGGTAGACACCGAGACCGGCGCCGCTGCTGGGTGCCCCGATCGACTACGTTGTTGACGACCCCTCTCTCTTGCCAGAGCAATCAGGCAAGCCCCCCCTTTGATCACCAGATATCGCCTATTCTCCTCTATACTGCTTGCATTAGAGTAGTGTAGCATGTTACTGCTTTCGTTAATCCTATTCTGATGCATAGCCTGACATTGTCGCTACATCTGTTGATACCTTACCTGCAATCCTAAATGCTTAGTATAGGATGCTAGTTTATTATCATTGGCCCTACATTCTTGTCAGTCTGCCTTGCTATACTATCGGGCCGTGATCACTTGGGAGGTGATCACGGGTATATACTATACATACATACTATACAGATGGTGACTAAAGTCGGGTCAGCTCATTGAGTACCCGCAAGTGATTCTGACGAGGGGGCTGAAAGGACAGGTGGCTCCATCCCGGTAGAGGTGGGCCTGGGTTCCCGACGGCCCCCGACTATTACTTTGTGGCGGAGCGGCAGGGCAGTTTGAGACCACCTAGGAGACAGGTGGGCCTGGCCCTGTTCGGCGTTCGCGGATACTTAACACGCTTAACGAGATCTTGGTATTTGATCTGAGTCGGCTACGAGCCTATACGCACTAACCATCTACGCGGGAGTAGTTATGGGTATCCCGGCGTCGTGGTATCAGCCGAAGCACTTCAGACGTCAGCGACGGAGCGGCGCGCGCCGAATTGGACTGGAACGCCACTAGGCTAGGTCTGCTTTCGGCCGCCCTCGCAACGTGCAGGTGTGCTATGGGCGATGGGCCCAGACCCCTATGCGCTTAGGTTTAGACCGGCGTGCTGGCCTCTCTGTTGTGCCTAGGTGGGGCTGCGACGTGTTGATCTTCCGCGGCCGGGCATGACCCAGGAAAGTGTGTCCGGCCAAATGGGATCAAGCGTGTTGGGTTATGTGGTGCACCCCTGCAGGGAAGTTAATCTATTCGAATAGCCGTGATCTTCGGTAACAGGACGACTTGGAGTTGTACCTTGACCTTATGACAACTAGAACCGGATACTTAATAAAACACACCCTTCCAAGTGCCAGATACAACCGGTGGTCGCTCTCCCTCAGGGATATGAGGAGGGGATCGCCGGGTAGGATTATGCTATGCGATGCTACTGGAGATGTTACTTGGAGATGCTACTTGGAGGACTTCGACCTACCCTCTCCTGCCTGTTGCAAGACGAAGGTGACCAGAAGCATAGTCTTCGATAGGACTAGTTATCCCCCTCTTATTCTGGCATTCTGCAGTTCAGTCCACTGATATGGCCTCCTTACACATATACCCATGCATATGTAGTGTAGCTCCTTGCTTGCGAGTACTTTGGATGAGTACTCACGGTTGCTTTCTCCCCCCTTTTTCCCCTTTCCTTCCTTCCTGGTTGTCGCAACCAGATGCTGGAGCCCTGGAGCCAGACGCCACCGTCGACGACGACTACTACACTGGAGGTGCATACTACTACGTGCAGCCCGTTGACGACGACCAAGAGTAGTTAGGAGGATCCCAGGCAGGAGGCCTGCGCCTCTTTCGATCTGTATCCCAGTTTGTGCTAGCCATCTTATGGCAACTTGTTTAACTTATGTCTGTACTCAGATATTGTTGCTTCCGCTGACTCGTCTATGATCGAGCACTTGTATTCGAGCCCTCGCGGCCCCTGGCTTGTATTATGATGCTTGTATGACTTATTTATGTTTTAGAGTTGTGTTGTGATATCTTCCCGTGAGTCCCTGATCTTGATCGTACACATTTGCGTGCATGATTAGTGTGCGATTGAATTCGGGGGCGTCACAAGTTGGTATCAGAGCCAACTGCCTGTAGGAATCCCCTTTCCAACTCCTCGGCCGAAGTTGAGTCTAGCCATTGCAAAAGTTTTACTAACTTGGCTGTGTGCCTTACGGGCCCACATCGCCATTGGGTGGTATTAGGATCTTTTATTCCTCGACCTATACTCTGGGACTCTTATTTATCTTCTATTCGGGTTAAATGATTTTGCTAAAAACAAAACTAACTTTAGGTTCTCGCAAGTACTTTCTCCCGGAGAGCCACTTGTTACCGATGACCGCCTGCTGCACCAGAAGATTCCGAAGATACTCTACGATGTGCTCTCGAGACTATGTGCCATCGCTTTTGCAATTCACTTCCATCGATAAATCCCTCTGGATAACTACTTACACCTATCGTTCATATTGCCATCCCCAGTTGCTCTTGTTATTACAAGATGTCCTGAAATACTCTTCGATATTCCGAGAATTCTTTACGCTTACTGCCCTGCAGTTCCTTGCTGCATGAATACCCCTACGGATAATTACTCGCGCTTGCCGAGTATCCGCTCATCCCCAGTTGTTCTTGTGTTTCACAAAGGTCTTCAAATAATATTCGTTCTTCCGAAAATCCTCTGGAGCCTTTGGCTCTTGAAATTCTTGCTTGCTTGCCTTATGGTTAATCCCATAACTCTCGTAGTCTTATTGACAT
This sequence comes from Triticum dicoccoides, assembly GCF_002162155.2. Taxonomy (NCBI): domain Eukaryota; kingdom Viridiplantae; phylum Streptophyta; class Magnoliopsida; order Poales; family Poaceae; genus Triticum; species Triticum dicoccoides. Next base: position 316,847,848 of record NC_041393.1, read on the forward strand.
TCCTTGTCATTATCATTTTTGAGTCTGTTGACTCAATATGTTTGCGAATGCACGCAATCATCTTTGATCCTTATAAGTTACTTTTCCGGCTGAGCTGCCATTCTTTTAACTGGAATTGGTTCTCGACCAATCCAATTGTCGTTGATTGTACCATAAGGCTATTCAACTTATCCATCCCTAATCAGAGCATTGCTTCTGATCCCTTGATTTGGAAATCATAATTCCTTTGCATTTGACAATTGAGTTAATCAGTTGTTTCTATAATCTGATCTCCTTGCATTCTTCTTCCTCTAGTTGAGTACCGATACTCGTATCAGATCCTTTGTGGACCACCAAGTCCTTTGTTGGATTGTTATCCGACAGTGTCCTTCACATTTGATCACCTTGTGAGTTCTTCCCCTGATACATAATGCCTTTGTTAAGTTGTATCCTCTGCTTGGCCAACCATGCTCTGCTTTTGGGCTTGTGTTATTTACTCTTGAAACTTGTGGTATATGTTTCTAAGAAGCCCCTATGGGTTGAACATATGCCTTCTCTAAACCGTGTGAACCCGAAAGTTTTCACGAGTCATACTCTTCTGGTGCTTCACCAGATAAAATTTCAACCCTGCAACTTCATCGAACGTGAGAAGTGAATGGAAGGTTATACATTGAAGAAGTGGGAGTCGACCTTGAACTTTGTGTTCATGCCCATAGACACGAGGTAGATCTTCTCATCGAAGCTTCTTTTAAAATTAATCAATCCCTTGGTATAAGTTCATCTTATATCTGGGATCTGGCCTTTTTCAATCGTGGTTCCGACCATGTTCTCCTTTAAATACCAATTCTCGTGCAAGTTTAAGCACTTGTCTTCTGCAGAGCAATACCCCAGTCCAACCTCTATTTTGATCTGTCGTCGAGTATTACCCCCTGGTATCTCGAGATTATCATGGAACTGCATAACTTTTTATGAGTTCTTCATCAAGTGCTACCTTCCCACTAATTCCAATTTTTCGCGGGCTCTGAGTTAATAAACACTCAAAGACACCGATAACGGAACCGAGTCCGCTCTACGGTTCAATAACTCTTCAGTAAGCTTCTATAAGTACGAGTTTGTACCCGATCACGCCATTCCTAGCCTGTTTGGCTATATCATTGTCGTGATGATCTTAACTGTGCAATCCGGCCCTTATTCTCGGAGCACCAATTTGCGACGATAGCTAAGCTTACGTCGATTTTCCTCGTCATACCCTTTCACCTTAAACAACAAGCTTGAGTTCGAGTTTGTGTCGTAACTGTGGATCCAATAACCTCTTGCTTCACCATTCCTTTGACTTGATGTCGTCGCTGATTGATTACATCTGCATGAAATCTCTCGACAATGGTGTCGTGATCATCATCAACCTTATGAGCTCTTCCAGGAATTCAAATGAATTCATGATGGGTAATACCATCCTTGCCCCTCGATGATTCATGTTCTCATCGACCACTTTATTGCCTT
>NC_041393.1:316849633-316851330 GCF_002162155.2 Triticum dicoccoides
CCCCCCCCTTAACTAAATGGTTTTCTACTTTATATCCTGTCATGGATATCTTGCTCTGCTTGTCCTTGGGAAGGATATACCCTTGAATTATGTGTTTTAACACATTTTCCTTTCCATTGTTCTGTTTAATCTGATATTCATATTTTCCTTTCCATTGTTGTGTTTGTCATTCTTGTGATCTATATAATCTAAGCAGTAAAGATTCACTGCTTATGTAAACACCTCGATGTATAATTGGTCAGTAAGACCCTGTTTCTATTGTTGATGACATTTTGGTAACCGCCGACGGACGAGAACTTTGCCTCTTGGCCCGCCTCGTTTCAACGAGCAGGAGAATGGTTCTCTTTGTCCCTCGCCCTTGGTACCGACATTGTTGCCAACATAAATGGCAAGCTACCCTCTGACATACCTTACTATCGTGACCGTGCAAGATGACGACCCCCTTCCTACTTTCAACCACATGGTGGGCCCATAACCCACAGTTCCACAGGATCGAAACCTAACTCTCCTGTGCTTCCCTGTTGCCAAAGTTGTTCCTCGCTCTTGGCGTCGTATGTAACTCATGAGGCACCTTCCTAGTGATCAATTCTGGTATCCTACACAATACTTATTCCCGTTGCTTGAACCCCTTTCAGACTTTGTTTCAGGCATCGAACGATTGCCTACCCACTTGAAACTTCCCATAATAACTCCTTACTTTGCTCTCGATATTTTCGGAGGTTTCAATTCGAGAGTTACTTTCCGCCTCCCTCCCCGATGTTATCTACCAAATAGTCAACCTTGCCGAGGCCCGTTCTCCCGGAATACTCCCCCTTTATTCTTTCGTTAGTACGATGGAGTTTCCGAAGAAAGGATGCCGACTTCATCTTAATGACCTAAAGCAGAAAAATGAAGACATCAATGTAATGGATCGACCACTTCGAGAAGAGCAACCAAGACCGAGAAGACTCGTTAGTTTTTTTTCGCTACCAACACCTTCGCCCCTTACTCCACCGCTTAAATCTCGGGACGAGATTTCTTGTAGTGGAGGAGAATTGTGACGCCCGGATAATCAAGCTACAGTAACCTCTGCTAATGACACCACGTCACCTCCGTTACTGTCGCTAATCTCGTGTTAGTTCGAAAACGATTCAAATTCAAATTTGAAATCAAGGCAAACAACAAAAGTTTTCCAAAAATAAAACTAAAATGTTCTAAATGTGTCGAATAAATCATAGGTAAATGGGGTGGTGAAACCAAACTTTTATGAAATGCTTAACTACACCATAATGATTTAAATAGTAGCAAAACTAATTATTTAAATGCCTTCACTAATTAATAAAATGTCAAACTAAGTTATTTGGGGTCTAGACTTTTTGTGACTATGGACTAGGTTGTAATACTAATTTAGATACTAAGTGTATGTTTTACTAAAATAAAATGCAAATACAATAAAGCAGGAAAGAATAAATAAAAGGAAAAGAAAATACAAAAGAGAAAAACTAAACTAACAAAAAACAGAAAGCCCCCCCCCCACGCTGGGCCAACCGGCCGGCCCAGCCGGCCCTCCTCTCTGGCCTACAAGGCCACCCCCCCCCCAAACCCTAACCCCCACCCGATCCCCACTCTCCCCCACTCGTCCCACCCCCGCGCGTCTCCCTCGCCCCTTCCCGATCTGGATCGGGGGAGACGGCGCCTCGACCCCGCCGCCTCATCCC
>NC_041393.1:316851340-316865230 GCF_002162155.2 Triticum dicoccoides
ACCGGCCGGTGCCGCCCATCTCCGCCGGCGCCTCCTCATCGCCTCCCCACACCGCCTCCTCAACCCGCCCCCCCGACCGGCCTCCTGGCGCCTCTGCTTCCTCCCGGCGCCGCCCCGCCATCGCCGCCTCGACCCCGACCTCGTCGCCCGAAGCCACCCCGGACGCCGCCGGACTTCGCCGTCGCGCAGCACGTCGTCCCCGTCCTCCTCCTCGTCACCCGCTGCCTAGCCCCTACACCGTACGGTGAGGCCCTCGGCCTCCTCTTCTCCTCTCCGCTGCTCGCTGATGCCTGCGACCACCGCATCGAACGGATCCGGCCGCGCTCACCCTCGCCCGTGGCCGCATCTCGCACCTCGTTCCCGACCGGCCAGTGCGTGTCCATGGTCCCGCGATCGCCTGCTCGCTGCAGCTCGTCGCCCGCCCCTGCTCCTCTGTCCGCCGCGGCCCGCTGTTGCTTCGTCGCGTCCGCCGTTCCCCGCACGGGCCACAGCCCCCTGCTGCCCGGCCCCGCTGCTCGCCGGAGCTGGCCGCCCCTTTCCCCCTACCTCGCCAGATTCTGGCGCCCCGCCTCGCCCCTGGTGGCCTCGCGTGCGGGTGTCCCTGCGCCCGCACCGCCCGATCGGGAGCACCCGATCCGCTAAGGCCCAGTCGCCCTATGACAACGGGGCCCCACCCACAGAACGTTTTAATAAAAAATAATAATAATAAATAAAATAAAATAATAATAATTAATTAATTAGTTAATTAATTAAGAAATTAATTAAGTTAATTAATCCGGTTTAATTAATTTAATTAACTAGTTTGGTTAATTAAATAGAAATTAAATTAACTAATCTGTAATTAACCTAAATAGAGAATGACAGGTGGGTCCCACTGGACCCACATGTCAGGGTTGACTCAGTCAACCCCTGTTGACTGCTGACGTCAGCATGACATCATGCTGACGTCATAAATACATTTTTTCGAATTAATTAAATAAATAATTAAATTCCAAAATTGTTAAAATCTTTTAAAAATCATATCATTTAATCCGTAACTCGGATTAAAATATTTTCAACATGAAAGTTGCTCAGAACGACGAGACGATTCCGGATACGCAGTCCGTTCGTCCGCCACACACCCCTAACCTATCGAACTCGCAACTTTCCCCCTCCGGCTCCTCTGCCCGAAAACGCGAAACACCGGGAATACTTCCCCGATGTTTCCCCCCTTAACCGGTACCACCTCATACCACGTTAGGGCACACCTAGCACCGCTCATTGTCACGTCACGCATCGTCGTGTTTATGTTTGCATTGTATTCATTGTTTCTTCCCCCTCTTATCTCCGGTAGACTACGAGACCGACGCTGCTGCTGCCCAGTTCGACTACGGAGTTGACGACCCCTCCTTCTTGCCAGAGCAACCAGGCAAGCCCCCCCCCTTGATCACCAGATATCGCCTATTCTCCTCTATACTGCTTGCATTAGAGTAGTGTAGCATGTTACTGCTTTCGTTAATCCTATTCTGATGCATAGCCTGACATTGTCGCTACATCTGTTGATACCTTACCTGCAATCCTAAATGCTTAGTATAGGATGCTAGTTTATCATCATTGGCCCTACATTCTTGTCAGTCTGCCTTGCTATACTATCGGGCCGTGATCACTTGGGAGGTGATCACGGGTATATACTATACATACATACATACTATACAGATGGTGACTAAAGTCGGGTCAGCTCATTGAGTACCCGCAAGTGATTCTGACGAGGGGGCTGAAAGGACAGGTGGCTCCATCCCGGTAGAGGTGGGCCTGGGTTCCCGACGGCCCCCGACTATTACTTTGTGGCGGAGCGGCAGGGCAGTTTGAGACCACCTAGGAGACAGGTGGGCCTGGCCCTGTTCGGCGTTCGCGGATACTTAACACGCTTAACGAGATCTTGGTATTTGATCTGAGTCGGCTACGAGCCTATACGCACTAACCATCTACGCGGGAGTAGTTATGGGTATCCCGGCGTCGTGGTATCAGCCGAAGCACTTCAGACGTCAGCGACGGAGCGGCGCGCGCCGAATTGGACTGGAACGCCACTAGGCTAGGTCTGCTTTCGGCCGCCCTCGCAACGTGCAGGTGTGCTATGGGCGATGGGCCCAGACCCCTATGCGCTTAGGTTTAGACCGGCGTGCTGGCCTCTCTGTTGTGCCTAGGTGGGGCTGCGACGTGTTGATCTTCCGCGGCCGGGCATGACCCAGGAAAGTGTGTCCGGCCAAATGGGATCAAGCGTGTTGGGTTATGTGGTGCACCCCTGCAGGGAAGTTAATCTATTCGAATAGCCGTGATCTTCGGTAACAGGACGACTTGGAGTTGTACCTTGACCTTATGACAACTAGAACCGGATACTTAATAAAACACACCCTTCCAAGTGCCAGATACAACCGGTGGTCGCTCTCCCTCAGGGATATGAGGAGGGGATCGCCGGGTAGGATTATGCTATGCGATGCTACTGGAGATGTTACTTGGAGATGCTACTTGGAGGACTTCGACCTACCCTCTCCTGCCTGTTGCAAGACGAAGGTGACCAGAAGCGTAGTCTTCGATAGGACTAGTTATCCCCCTCTTATTCTGGCATTCTGCAGTTCAGTCCACTGATATGGCCTCCTTACACATATACCCATGCATATGTAGTGTAGCTCCTTGCTTGCGAGTACTTTGGATGAGTACTCACGGTTGCTTTCTCCCCCTTTTTTCCCCTTTCCTTCCTTCCTGGTTGTCGCAACCAGATGCTGGAGCCCTGGAGCCAGACGCCACCGTCGACGACGACTACTACACTGGAGGTGCCTACTACTACGTGCAGCCCGTTAACGACGACCAAGAGTAGTTAGGAGGATCCCAGGCAGGAGGCCTGCGCCTCTTTCGATCTGTATCCCAGTTTGTGCTAGCCATCTTATGGCAACTTGTTTAACTTATGTCTGTACTCAGATATTGTTGCTTCCGCTGACTCGTCTATGATCGAGCACTTGTATTCGAGCCCTCGCGGCCCCTGGCTTGTATTATGATGCTTGTATGACTTATTTATGTTTTAGAGTTGTGTTGTGATATCTTCCCGTGAGTCCCTGATCTTGATCGTACACATTTGCGTGCATGATTAGTGTGCGATTGAATTCGGGGGCGTCACACAAGGCAATTCTCCAGTCCGGCTGTTAAGCGTCCGGACACCGTCAAGCGCGCCCGGAGTAACCTACAACAAGACCGTCTGGCACGTTCCGAGCTAGCATAGCAGTGCGGCCCCAACCCCAGCCCTCGCAAACTTGCGAAACCAGTACCACGCGTACATAATTACGCTCTGGAAATACCATGGGCATAAGGGGAGGGGCACAACCACGGCATGCCCAGAATGCGGCTCAACCGCACTAGGGGCTCCCGATTTTGTAATTTCTCTTTTCTTACTTTCAGGACTCCACTTTCAGGAAGGCCTGTCCGGCAGTACAATTGTCGAACACACGATGCAACAGCCAGGGAGACAGCAAGCCACATCGAATGTCCAGGTGGTCTCTATAACGAGCTAAATACCTATCTTACTTAAAGTCTTGCAGCTTGCCCCGGGAGGGGGACATGTCAAATAATCCCATCTCTTGCTTATCGCACTATTTGTATCGTTCTGCTTTCATAGCAGCCCTTTATTGAACAATACATAGCTCTTGTCTATTATTGCATTCATTTTATACGTCCAGTTTTGACATTATGCAACCATACACTTTGGTACGGCCAATACACCAGGGGCTTAAGTACCCCAGAATATGGTGTGAGAAGACCGAACACTCTCATGAGTGCGGCACCCCGAACTTATAGCATTATATGCATCGGCTCCGAATCATGTCTTGGGTCAATAGTTGGGTTTGCCCGGCTCCCATGTTTTGGTACCTTATGTTCCGCTATATCGGCTAAGGTAGCGCTGGGAGCACTACTGCGACTGTGCCCCAGTTGAGCTGGGTTAACACCTCAGTAGAGAAAGCTAAAACTGACCGTCATGACAGGGCGAGAGCCGGTCGCTGTTCGAGAGGTTTTTCGAGTCCCTAAAGACTTATGCCGCTTAGAGCGAGGAGCTGGCTTTGTCCGGCCTAGGCGTGGATAGCGCCCCGAACTCGGTCTTCCGAATACTAGGGGCTTCGCCAACATTTAAAATTATAGAATTCTATGGCTAAGTGAGAGTGAAAAAGCATTATAAGTCCGATTGCCTTGTTCGTTGTGCTGAGTGCCTCCCTCGAAGGACCCAAGAATGGGAACAAGAGCACTCAGGTTTATCCCGAACAACCCAGCACTCATGGCATGGGGGTAGAAGCCGACGACTTGCATCTCCCAGATTTAATAAACAGCCGCACAGAAGGTAATATTTTAAATTCAAAAAGCGTTTCTTAGCGCATATGAACAAGTTTTTAGCGCACAGGATAAACACGAGCGAGTTTACTCAAAAATTACATCCCCGGTACATTCATTCGCCACAAGGCGGGCACCCTTCAGGACGCCCTCATAATACATCTCGGGCCTGCGATGCTCCTTCCCCTCCGGTGGCCCTTCTGTCACCAGCTTCTCAGCATCCAGCTTGCCCCAGTGCACTTTAGCACGGGCTAGAGCCCTACGGGCGCCTTTGAAGCATACGGAGCGCTTGATGACTTCAAGCCACGGACAGGCATCCACCAGCCGCCTCACCAGCCCAAAGTAGCTCTCAGGCAGGACCTCCCCAGGCCACAGCCGGCCTATAAGGCCCTTCATGGCATGTTCGGACACCTTATGGAGCTCGACCAGCTGCTTCAGCTGGTCGCTCAAGAGCACCGGGCGTCCGGCCTCAGCATACTGGGACCAAAACACCTTCTCCGTCGAGCTCCCTTCTTCGGCTCGGTAGAATGCGGCGGCGGCGGACACACTGCGGGGCAGATCTGTGAATGCTCCTGGAGAGCTCCGGATTCGGGTAAGTAACACATAACTCACTTTCACATGCTTGCTTTGCATAAAGAATGCCTTACTGCCGCTATCTTTTTCATCGCCTCAATCTCTTGGAGGGCTTTTTGGGCTTCGGCCTTGGCAGATTTGGCGCTTTAAAGTGCCGAGGCAAGCTCGGACTCTCGCGTCTTTGAGTCAAGCTCTAAACTCTCGTGTTTCTTCACAAGAGCATTGAGCTCTTGTCGCACCTCCGCCACCTGCGCCTCTTGTTTCTCTCGCTCGTTGCGCTCCATGGCCGCATTATCTTCGGCCTTGGACAGCGCTTCCTTCAGGGTCGCCACCTCAGTTGTGGCCCCTGTCACATTCACGTTGGTCCTATCACTATTTGCAACCATGTATTTTTATATACACTTACATAAGGTACTACCTACCTTCCTTGTCCTCGAGCTGCTTCTTGGCAAGGCCGAGCTCGTTCTCGGACCGCTCGAGGCTCTGCTTCAATGCATCGACCTCCGCAGTCCGTGCAGCAGAGGTCAGCAGCGCGGCCTGCATTCCCATATTGACATTTTTATGTTAGACTCCTGCGTATATCTTTTTAGATCCTCAGTACGGCTTTTCTTTCCGAACACCAAACTGAGCATCAGGGGCTACTGTCTATGCGGTAACATTTTTACATGTTTTAAATACATACCTCGAAGCCTGTTAGAAGGCTGGCACAGGCTTCTGTCAGCCCGCTCTTGGCGGACTGAACCTTCTGGATCACCGCACTCATAACAGTGCGGTGCTCCTCGTCGATGAGGCGCCGTTAAGCACCTCCAGTAAATTGTCCGGCGCCTCCGGTTGGACAGAGGCCGCCGGCATCGCAGGCTCGCCCTTCTTGTGAGGGGGCCGCCTGCCAGACTCCGAAACCACTGAAGGTTCCGGTGCGGTGTCCGGTCCAGGGCCGGACTTAGATCCCTTCGGGGTTTTATCCCCTTTGGGCCTGGAGTCCGGGAGGTCACCTTGCGGCGCCTCTAGGACCACCTCCTCCTGGTTTAGCCCCTTTTGGGACTCCACCTCGGCATCGTCCATAGGGCGGGAGAGGTAGCGGTCGGGAGTGAAAGACTATTCACATCCGACGAATCCAGGGAGCCGCTCGACGAATCGTCGAGCTGAGCCTTGGGCGGACTGCATGATTATATTCGGCGTCAGAATGTACTGTGCAAATAAAGGAACGCCATGAATTATTCTAGTATCCGGATACTTACGATTCAGCCAGGGGCTTGGCCCTGGACGGCCATTCCTCTCCGCTGTCATCGACGTCGGAGGCGTAGTCCGGGAGAAGGGTCTTCCCCTTCTTGGACCCTCCGGCCTCCCCAGTCGGGGCGGCCTTCCTTTTCTTTCCTCCCCCCGCTGGAGGGGGAGAGGCTTCTTCTTCCTCCTCCTCGTCTTTGGAGGAGGAGTGCGCTTTGGGGTCGTCGGGCATTGAATCCGACACCACCAGGTGCCGGGAGCTCCTTCGAGTTCCCGTGGCCTTCTTCTTGGCCTTCTTCTCCACCACCACATGAGGTGCCGGGACCAGCAGCTTCGTCAAGCGTGCGTCTGCTGGGCCTTCGGGCAAAGGAGCCGGACAGTCGATCTGTCCGGCCTTCTTCTGCCAGTCCTGTTAAAGGAATGGGAGTTTAGATCCCGCATAGAGTCAAACTATGAAAAACAAGTACCCTGTAATGGGTAAACTAAGCTTACCGCGCTGGCTTGGCGCTTCACGCAGAAGCCGCGATCCTCGGTAATGGGAGGATGAACCTCGGAGCTCTTGAAAAGCACCTTCCAGGCATCTTCATGCGTTGTGTCGAAGAGCCTGGACAAAGTTTGGTGCTGGGCCAGGTCGAATTCCCACAAATTAAAAGCCCGTTGTTGACACGGGAGGATCCGGCGAAAGAGCATGACCTGGACTACGGTAACAAGTTTAACCTGCCTGTCGATCAGGTCTTTGACGCAGGTTTGGAGTCCGGTCACCTCTGCCGAATTACCCCACGATAGGCCCGTCTCTTTCCATGAGGTGAGCCGTGTGGGGATGCCAGATTGGAATTCGGGGGCCGCTGGCCATTCAGGTCACGCGGCTCGGTGATGTAGAACCACCCCGATTGCCACCCTTTGATGGTTTCCACAAAGGCGCCCTCAAGCCATGTGACGTTGGCCATCTTGCCCACCATGGCGCCTCTGCACTCTGCTTGCCAGCCGCCCACGACCTTCGGCTTGACGTTGAAGGTCTTTAGCCATAAGCCGAAGTGGGGTTTGATGCGGAGGAAGACCTCGCACACAATGATAAACGCCGAGATGTTGAGGATGAAGTTCGGGGCCAGATCGTGGAAATCCAGGCCGTAGTAGAACATGAGCCCCCGGACAAATGGGTGAAGAGGGAAGCCCAGTCCGCGGAGGAAATGGGGGAGGAACACCACCCTCTCATGGGGCCTGGGGGTGGGGATGAGATGCCCCTCATCTGGGAGCCGGTGCGCGATGTCGTAAGACAGGTATCCGGCCTTCCTCAACTTTTTCATGTGCCTCTCCGTGATGGAGGAGGCCATCCACCTGCCTCCTGCTCCGGACATTGTTGGAGAAGGTCGAGGTGGGAAGTGCGGACTTGGGCGCTAGAGCTCGAGTGTGCAGGAATGGATAAGCGAAGGAGGAGGAAGGCGTAGATGGAAAGGGTGGATCCTTATCCCCTTATATGGGCGGCCGAAACTATGTCCCCCACCAGCCTAGTAAAACTCGCTTGTCTCCCAAGCGCCATGATTAATGGCGCGGTTGGGTTACCCATGCCCGTATTGATGAGAATCCCGGCATAAGAGGACATGATCTCTGCTTTGACAAGACGTGCCAAGGAAACCGCCTCGCTAAACGCGCTGAGGTGGGACAGTAAAATGATTCGAATAAAGGCTTGGATGTGGCATGATGTCACGCTATGGAGTACGTCAGCAGATTAGATTTGTACAAATATTGTTCTCTCTACGGTGGTATGTGGAACTTATTTTGCAGAGTCGGACACTATTCTTGTGTTCAAACATCTTCTATGAAGTATTCGGAGGAGGAACCCGCCTTGCAATGCCGAAGACAATTTGCGCGTCGGACTTGTCGTCATTGAAGCCTGGTTCAGGGGATAGTGAGGGAGTCCTGGATTAGGGGGTGTTCGGATGGCCGGACTATGACCTTTGGCCGGACTCCCGGACTATGAAGATACAAGATTGAAGACTTTGTCCCGTGTCCGGATGGGACTTTCCTTGGCGTGGAAGGCAAGCTTGGCGATACAGATATGTAGATCTCCTCCCATTGTAACCGACTCTATGTAACCCTAACCCTCTCCGATGTCTATATAAACCGGAGGGTTTTAGTCCGTAGGACGAACAACAATCATACCATAGGCTAGCTTCTAGGGTTTAGCCTCTCTGATCTCGTGGTAGATCTACTCTTGTACTACCCATATCATCAATATTAATCAAGCAGGAGTAGGGTTTTACCTCCATCGAGAGGGCCTGAACCTGGGTAAAAACATCGTGTCCCTTGTCTCCTGTTACCATCCGCCTAGACGCACAGTTCGGGACCCCCTACCCGAGATCCGCCGGTTTTGACACCGACACCCCCCGTGTGCATCGCCTCCATCTTCCCCGTCGACCCCCGCCCTAATTAACCTCCTTCTACCGCCAAAGACCCCCCGCCCCCTCCTTCCTCTAGCTCCATCGAAGCCCCGTCCTACCTCGCCTCCGTCCTTCGGCATGTCCTGAGACCATCCCCCACCACGAAGGGATGGGGTCGGCATGCCGCCAACCCGCTCCAACGGTCGGCGCCAACCCACGGCCATGGCGGGATCCGGCCGCCACCGGCCCTCGGCGCGGCCTCCTCCACCAGATCCGGCCGCCACGGCCCCGGGAACCCAAATCTCGGCCACCCCGGGGGCCCCACACCCTGCACCCTGTCGGGAATACGTCGATGAGGTCCATCTCATGAAGGTGCGCACCGGACTCCCCGTGCCGCCGGATTTCGTAAATGGATGGACTCCTCCTCCTTCATTCTCACTGCGTGCTGCCCCGTGTCGTGGTGGTCTAGAGGACTTGTTGTGTGGTGCGGTACCTGGCGCGAGGCAGTCCGATGGCACGGGTTGCAGTCCATGGCCTCACGGCGTGAATTCCACCTCCTCGGTCAGTGAAGTCTGGTCTGTGGCCTCACAATGTGAGCCACACAGGATTCCTCCTTGTTGAAAAATGAAGTGTTTGGTTGCCTACGACTGTATCGTTCATCGCCGTGGCCCGAATGGCAAGATGGTGGAACCTACAGGCGTGTAGTACGGCCAGCGGTGACGTGCAGTATGTGATGAGCAAGCATGGTGTGCGATTCAGCCTTGTGGGTGCTACAGTTCGACAGTGTGGCAGCAAAGCATCTGTCGTTCCCTGTGAAAATGATGAAGAGAAAGAAGATGCAGTTTCGTTCAGAGTTATTTTGTTCGATTCTTTCTTTTGTGCAGTTAAGTGCTCTTTTGCACCTTTCAGTGGTCTAGCGTGCTGCTGAAAACAAAACAAACTCTTTTTTGTTTAGAAACTCATATTTCTTGTTGTTTTTATTTCTAAAAAGGTAGTCAATCTCAACAAACAAAGGAAGTTAGCATTGAAAGCAACAACTAATGTGGTTCACTCTGATAATAAAAATATGTAAAAACCAAAAAAGAGTTTGTAGAATGTAGCTCACTCATGACCATGCTTTGTAGTACAGACTCTGGGTGAAAAAAATAGTGGGACATCTAAGAAATTTAGTTGTACAACCAAAAGAAAGATGAAAAATGATGTAATTCACTCCCTTCGTCCTCCCTCTCGCGTTCACATATTTTGTGCTTCCAGTTCACTCGGTAAAAAAAGGAAAAAAGGACACATGCTCAAAGGCGCCTGCAGCCCACATCGAGGAGCCCATGTGGTTCACTTTGCTCTCGGATAGGGTGACATCTCTCTATGTACTCGTGCACAACAAAAAAGTAATCTAAAAACAGTGATAAGTAGCAACAAAAGGAGGGGGAACATTGATGCAGTTATCTTATTTCTATTTGCGGTTCATTTTTTCGAAGCATTCAGTTCACTCGCCCTATCGACCCACGGTCTGAACTCTTTAAATAATTCCTTTTAGGAAATAGTGTAGTTCACTACACTTGACCGAGCGGTCCAGAAGCATTTAAAAAAAGATTAGTGCGCTTCACTCCCGTTCATCAAAGAAGTTATAAAAAGGACAAAAGAAATCATGCATTCCACTTACCCGTCCGATGCAGTACGGTTTTCGGTCTGAAGCGGTGCAGTACACACTTCTGCTTTCACACAAAAAACAAATTTGTAAAGTAAATAGTGCAGTTCGCTCACTTTGTCCTCGCCGTCCACATTTACATTCATTACATGTTGTGGGAGAACAAAAAACAACTAGAAAAAAGAAGAAAACACACACACAAAATGTAGTCGGCTTGGTCACATCCATGTGGTTCACTATTGTCGAGTTTGTAGTCCACTCCCACTAACAAGGATGTGCACGGGTTGAAAAAACCTAGTTCACTCATGTGGTTCAGTTTGTAAAACAAGAAAACAAAAAGAAAAACATCGCAAGAAGTTAGCTTGTTTTTAGATGTATTTCACTAGTTTATGCATGTTGTTCACTTTCGAGAATGATGTTGTTAAGTTGCGCCCAACGTGAAGTGTGAAAAATGAGAAACAACAAAAAGAGTAATGCGGTTCACCTTTCGATAGTGTTGTGATTCACTTGCCCTCGTCTTTGCGGTCCACTCTCGTTCTTAAAAAAAGTTAGAAAAAGGTACAAAGAAATCATGTAGTTTGCTCGACCGTCTGATGTAGTGAGGTTTTCAGTGTGAAGCAGTGCTTCTTCTGTCTAATGAAGTTCACGCATCGATTTTGGTGTCGCGAAAAACAGTGTGTCCACATTTCCATAATTTTAAAACTGCTCTTAAACCGTAAGGCACTAGAGAGATTGTTCTATATGAAAAAGTTGTGTCTTGTTGCTATCTTTCCAACGGCATATCATTTGAATCATTCCAACCAGCTGTATGTAAAAATTCGCGAAAAAAAAGCCGCTACCCCTCGTCTTCGGCCACACCATTTTCATAATTAATTTCAAACCGTAAGGAATGTCAAAAAAATCTAAATATGAAAGTTGCGCCTTGTCTGTAGCTTTCCGACGGTGTATCACAGGCCTCGTTTTGACAAACGGTTAAAAAAGTGGAGCGAAAACAGTACTGAAAAATTACAAAATTTTTAAAAACAAAATTTCACAATTTAGTAATTTGAAACTACTCTTAAACCGTAACAAATTAGAGAAATAAAAATATATGAAAAAGTTGCGCCTCGATGATATCTTTCCAACGACGTATCATTTGCTTCATTCCGACGAGTGGTTTAGAAAAAATCATGAAAATACGCTCGCTGCCACTCGTTGTGCACCTCACCGTTTTTTAAACTGCTCTTAAACCGTGAGGAATCTCGAAAAAAATTCTACATGGTGAAGTTGCCCGTAATCCATAGCTTTCCAACAGTATATTACACGCCTTGTTCAGACAAACGGTTTAAAAACTGAAGCGAAAAACAGTATCGGAAAGGTGTGTGCTAGTCTCAATACTGCAGTGCTTTTTTGCTTCAACAATGCCGTGCACTTGCATTGAGCATGCAGTTCAAAAGTTGGAAGGAATATTACAGAACAGACCATATAAATATATATATATATATATATATACATGCCATCTATTCTACAATCGATGATAGAATAATATTCTGCAATAATCTCGTACTGCCTGGAATAAAGATCTGATACTGCTTCTACATAACACTACCGTACTTCTTTTTCATAAAGTCGGTACTGCTCTTCTATACTTGCGTAGTAATTCACTAATAAATTCTAAACCGTTAATCGAAACTGCGCAAATGATATACCGTTGGAAAGCTATAGAAAATTCTCAACTTTTTTATATTGTAACTTGCTTCACTTTTTTAATTTTTTTATTATAAATTTTCAAAAAACAGAAATCATCACAAGTTGAATGAAAAGTGGTTTGAACGAAATTCTTTAACCACTTATCGGAATATAGCAAATGATATACCGTTGAAAAGCTACTGAAATTTACAAACATTTTCATGTTTTAAGTTTTTTCAAATTTTGCACAGTTTAGGAACAGTTTTGAAAATACTAAAAATTTGTTTTATTAAAAGGTGATCATGGATCATTTTTGGATATAGAAATGATGCAAATGATATGGCATTGGAAATGTACTGAAATTCCCATCTTTTTGTCTATTAATGTTTTTCAAATTTTACATGGTTTTTGAGCAGTTTTGAAAATACTGAGATTCATTCAAAATAGACGAACAGTAATTATATATTAATTTTTTAATCACTTCTCGGAATAGCGCAAATGATATACCATTGGAAAGCTACTGAACTTTACAAACGTTTTTTAAGGTTTTTTCAAATTATGCATAGTTTTCAAACAGTTTTGAAAATACTAAATTTTAGATCTACTGAAATATGATCATTGATGTTCTTTGGACCTCGGAATGATGCAAATGATACGGCATTGGAAAGGTATTGAAATTTAGCAATTTTTTGTGTTTTAACATTTTTCTAATTCTTCACGGTTTTTGAATAATATTCAAAATACCAAGATTTATCCTGTTACAAGGAAACATAGTATTGTACTTCTATGGAATATGAGTTTTCGTACTGCCCGACAATAAAGAAGTTTCTGTACTTCTCAAAGTGATTAAATTGTACTGCCCATATTTTTTTTCTAGAGAACTCAAATTCCCTCCACATGTACCTTGTACTTCTGCGGAATATGAGTTTCGTACTGCCCGATAATAACAATAATAACTGTACTGCTCGAAATGAATAAATTGTACTGCTCGGATTTATTTTAAAAGAACACAAATTTGCCTTGTACTTCTGTGGAATACGGGTTTCGTACTGCTCGGCAATAAAGAAGTTTTTGTACTGCTCAAAATGATTGAAATGTTCTGCCCATAATTTCTTCCAGAGAACTCAAATTCCCTACACATGTACCTTGTAATTCTGTGGTATATGAGTTTCATACTGCCTGATAATAATAATAATAATAATAATAATAATAATAATAATTGTACTGCTCAAAATGAATAAATTGTACTGCCGGTAAATTATTTCCACAGAACTAAACTCCCCTTGACATGTATTTTGTACTTTTGTGAAATATAAGTTTCGTACTGCCTGGTAACAAAATGTTTTTGTACTGGTTAAAATACATGAATTGTATTGCCCAGAGTGATTCAATAGTACCACCACGTAATAAAAATGTTTTGTATTGCTCAAGTTTATATAAACGGTACTACTCATAATGAATCAGTGGTACTTCCCATAATTGTTTTATGGCACTGCCCGATAATAAAAATAAACATGTTATTTAATCGCTTCTTTTAACCCTCGGATAAATGTTGATACTTCAATGGGTTGCGCCCAAAATGAATAAATGGTAATACTGCATCTTTTTTTAAATACGTAGTTTGTACTTCTTTATATATATGTTATGCATTGTTGATGGCAATATATTTTGTATTTCTTTCTATGAGGTTCTTGTACTGCTTATGATTTATTTATAACAACTATAAAAGAATATAAGAGACATTAGATAACGAGCTCAGATACAGTATACAAGTCTATATTGCAATAAATGATTGCAATATATAATCAGTATAGCAATATATGTAGCTTGAAATGGTCACCGATATCAAGTACAACATCATTTTAATTTGCAACTGCAGGTTGCTCATCATAAATCAACTGAACGACGTCTAATATGAGCAGCGATGTTCCACTTATCCTGTAGACAGGTGCATGGCATCGATTTGCAGGCAATCTACACGTCGCGGGAGGGAGGCCGTGCACTGGCTCATGGGAGGGGGGCCATGGCGGGTCACCGACTCGTGGTAGGGGA
>NC_041393.1:316865702-316872657 GCF_002162155.2 Triticum dicoccoides
CGCGCGGCGCCGGGAGGTAGGCGGGCGGCGGCGCGCTGGTGCGAGGGAAGGAAGGGTGGACTGGCGACGTCGGGGAGGTAGGCGGGCGGGTTGCGCGCCGTTGCGGGGGAAGGAGGGCGGGCGAGCGGCCCGCCGATGCGGGGGAGGGAGGGCGGGCATGCGCCGCCGGGGAGGGAGACCGTGGCGGCGCGCCGGTGGGTGAAGGGTCTCCGTGGCGGCTGCACGGGAGGCGAGCGCAGAGGTGGGGTAGGAGATGGGGACCATGGGGGGTTTTGTTTTCGGTTTTGGTTTTTTTCTGAAAATTGCCCTGTATAGGGGAGCCTATTGTAGAATATTATTCTACAATCAATTGTAGAATAGACCCATCCTATATATACTGTGTCTATCATAGCTTGCCACAGAACTAGTTAAGGCTTGTTATACAGAACTAGATAGGGCCACCGCGCGCACCACCTCATGTGGCGGCGCCGCCACAACCGCCGCCAACCAACCTCCCCTCGCCGGGATCCTGTGGCTGCGCGAAAGCAACCAACCCGCATCGCAAACCGTAGGGATCCTGCCTCCGCCGCGACCTTCCTCCACTTGCCGTCGTGACCTGCAGCGGCCACGACCCTCCAAGCGCCGGCAATAGGAGGTGGTGGTAAAAAACAGCACGTGAAGGCGATGATGGAACTCAGGCCTCTGTCGCTGCTCAATTTATCCACCTTTGCCTGATTTCTCGCCGCTCTCCACCACAGCAGCGCTCAGGCCGTTTGCCGCTACCAAATCCGGCCGTCCAACGGTGCAGCACCAAGACGTTCAGCACCTCAACCACTAGCGTCCTCGCAACCCCAATCCCTGTTGGTGCACCAATCCCGCGTGCTGCCCATCCTCGTGGGCTTTGGCTGGTGCAGCTTCCAGTGCCCATGCGGATCCTGTGACTCTCGAGCTAGTCTCGAACTCCCCCTGCTGCCGACCATCTTCTACGCCGCCGTGATCCGTCCGGCACCGCTTAGTTGCTGCACTGCCAACAAGCAACCTCGGACAGCCGCACACTCCCCTTGAACTGTCGCACGAGTTCGCTTTCTCTGCTTGCATCGCCCCGGCTCCCAGTAGGCCCCTGGTTCCGTCCGTTACCTGCAAACAGCACCCAACCTAACCTTCCCGTAAGCCAGCGCTCCCACCCTCTCGTGGCTCGTGCACCAGAACAAGTGTGTGTACTCAGTGCGTATGCGTGCGGCTGATTTGCATTACCTATCGGGTGTACTTGCACAAAGAGGAGGAATTCTCCGTCGACTTGCAGGTTCAGCGGATGGGCAAATTTGAAACAAAGCTTCCCTGTTCTCTCCTCGGGTGACCTTCCCTGGCTCCTCTATTCGATCTTCCGCTGAGTCTTTCCTGCACCTGCGCACGGTGCTGGGCGGCTTCCCTGGCGCCTGTCCAAACTGTCTACTTTGGTGGCTCTCCCGATGTAGGGCTATGGCACCCAACGGCTGGCTCTGCTTAGTGAGTTTTTTCTTTGAACTTGCTGCAATTTAGGTGTACAAAGAAGAAGGCAAAAAGGCAAAAGAAGAAGAAGAAGGCCAAAAGGGACAAGGCCTCGTGCTGTGGATAAGAAGTGTGTGGTGTGCGAGGGTAAGTACATACTATGTTACTACTCGGTGAATTGAAGAACTTGTGGTACAATAAAGTGCGCCCAAGGGTATTCCTCACAAAAAGAAAAAACTTGTGGTACAGAGAAAAGATAAGCATTTTATTATCAAGTGGTCACGGATCAGTTCTAAAACTTACATCTTTCAATTCGGTTGTTCATCACAAAAATAAAGATAATAGGAGCCTAGTAGAAAAAAAGCAGAAGTTCAATTTATTCATTTTACGAAAAATACATAGAGAAAACAAAACTCCACTTTGCTTAGTGGACACCTGAAGTTCAAATAGAGAAAAAATAATTCCTCTCACTTTTGTTTTTGGAAAGACCTACCTATCACCTTGTCGCTGTTGCGTTCGAGTGGCTCCATCTGCAAATGGGGGAGGTCTCGACCTGCGGCTAGGAGAAGTCTCGACCTGCACATGGTCGCGAGCGCTGCTGCCACTAAGGTCCACCACCTACAGCCGGCGCCGCAACGCCTCGGCCGTTCAACTATGCCACCTCAGTTGTCCAGTGTATATTATAATACTCGGATTTTCCCCTTTACTAAAAATAAACCAAGAAGTTCAAATATAAAAAGTAGATCACTTCAAAAATTGTAAAAAAATGATATTTTCCCCATTTCTAGAAAAAAAAACTAGAGGTTCAAATTTAAATTAAGGAGATGTTCACGGTTTCTTAAAAACCTAAAAAGGTCAAATTGAAAACAAAAGAGTAGTTCCAAAAGTTTGTCCCTTGTTTCTATAAAAAAACTAGAAGTTCAAATTTAAATAACGGAGCAATTCGATGTTTAAAAGAAACTCTGATAAAAAAACTAGAGGTCCATATTAAAAAGATGGAGAAGTTCGATGATTATAGAAAACTCGGATTTTCCTCATTATTAAAGAATGGAAACAAGAAGTTCAAAAATAAAATAAAAAGAAGTTAAACTTTTAAAAATAGAGCACTTCAAAATTTCATAGAAAAAGATTAAGAAAATAAAACCAGGATATCCATATTAAAAAGATGGAGAAGTTTGATAATTATAAAAAACTCAGATTTTCCTCGTTATTAAAGAACGGAAATAAGAAGTTCAAAAATAAAATAACAAGGAGTTCAAATATTAAAAATAGAGCGCTTCAAAATTCATAAAAAAGATTAAGAAAATCAGATTAAAAATTCATAAAAAAACTCAAATATTTTCACGTAACCAAGAGAAGTTTAGATTGATAACTATCGGAAGTTCATGTACTACACGGTGTGCATTTGTATGAAAAAAAAAGAATGAAAAAGCAAAGGCTAAAAGTTTTGTTGCTAGAAGTTCAAGTGCTAAGCCCAAGAAAAGTTCAAAAATTCTTGTGGGAGAGGTTGAACAAAAATATGTGACAGAAGTTCAAGGAGAAAACAGCGGGACGTTCAACTACTACACGGAATGCGTTTCAGATAAGAATATAAGAATAGAAAACCAAAAGCTTAAAAGGTTTGTTGCAAGAAGTTCACGTGGTCCTCCGTGCACGGTGCAAAATTAATATTACGGGACATCCGACCACCAAGTACATGTTTGAAAATAGCAAAAAATGGCGTCCGACCTTCAATTGCATGTAATTCAATGTATGCACAAAAATGTGACAGAAGTTCATAATGAAAACAATGAGAAGTTCAATTACCGAAGGAATGCATTTCAGGTCAGAATAAAAAGTATAGAAAAATAAAAGCTTAAACACTTTGTTGCTAGAAGTTCAAGTGCTCTATCAGGGGAAGTTCAAAAATTCTTGCGAGAGAGGTTCACCTTCTATTTCCATGTTCAATTTTTTCCGTATAAAAATCGAATACAATTCTTTACTCAAAATATAAAAAGGTGAAGTTCAAATTGAAATAACAGAGAAGTTCGGAGTTTATTAAAACCTAGGATTTACCTGTTGAAAAAATAAAAAACAAGGCACCATTTTTTGCACTTTTAAAAACAACTCATAAACGAAAAGAATGGTTGATAGAAGTTCAATTGCTCAGCGAGGAAAAGTTCAAAAAATTCTTGTGAGAGAGGTTCACCGTGTATTTAGATGTCCAAAATACATAAAAAAATATGTTGTTTTTTGTGTTTTAAAATAATTCTCTCAAACCAGAGAGAAGTTCAAAAGTGATAACAATAGGAAGTTCACGTACTACATGGTGTGTATTTCATACAAGAAAAATACAAATAAAGTGAAACAGAGTGATGTTCAAACAGACATGCCCCAGAAGTTCAACTACTTCACGCAGTGTGAAAAACAGCATGTCAAAAATAGCACGTCAAAAACAGAGTGAAGTTCAAACAGACATGCCAGAGAAGTTCAACTACTTCACGCAGTGCATTTCCATTTGCGATGAAGATAGAAATCATGATCTTGTCATTTTCTAATTTACTTCAAAACGGCAGAAATATCATTTGTGTAAGTTCAAGTCCTCGGTCGGAGAAAGTTAAAAAGATATTGTGAGAGAGGTTTGTACAAAAAGAATATCATTTGTGTAACACTCACGAAAATGGATGGGAAAATTACAAACAAAAAATATGTCACAGAAGTTCAACGTGAAAACAGCAGTAAGTTCAACTACTACACTGAATGAATTTCACAAGAAAAACTTTTAAAACCGTCACGAGTATGAAAAAATGATCAACACGGAAAAGTTGTGTGTTTATAGCAGCTTTCCCTCGGTATATCACTTGCTTAATTCCAGTGAGTGAATGAAGAGCTACGAGCAAAAAAAAAGCACGTGAAAAACAGAGTGAAGTTCAGGCAGAACTGCCACAGAAGTTCAAGTACTTCACGCAATGCATTTTCGACGAATCTGTTTCGCGATAAAGGCAGAACGAGTGATCTCGCCGTTTCCGAAATTACTTGAAAATGGCTGGGATTCAGAGAAAACCATCAACATGAAAAAGTTTTACATTTTTCATAGCTTCTCAACAGTATATTATTTGCCCCGTTCCGATAAAGTTTGTAGAAATTATGGTGAAAATACGTTTTTAGCCATTTTCAAAGTCAACGTAAAACCGTAATGAATTTCGAGAAACAATATATACCAAAAAGTTTTGCATTTGTTCAGGCTTTACAACGCCATATCATTTGCTACATTCGGATGTATGATTAACAAAATAGATTGAAAATACAAACTTGGTAGAACTTGTACCGTTTTTTAATTACTCTTAAACCATTCAAAATTAGAAAAAACTTTCAACATGAAAAAAGAAAATTTTCATAAGCTTTCCAACGCGATATCATTTGTCTCAATTGGATTAGGCATTTAGAAATGGCAACGAAAATACAAACTCGGTATTTCGGTTTGAGAAATTTTACGATTTTCCACATTACTCTTTAACCATAGGGAATTAGAAAAAACTTTTAGCATGTGGAAGGAGCGGTTTTACAACAGCTTTCCAATGCCATATTATTTGCCTCATTCCGATAAACGGTTTAGAAATGCGATCAAAAATACGATTCACATTTTTTGTATGAAGAAAACCGGTTTTCAAAACTTCTCTTAAACCACTTACATTTTGCCAAAATTTTAAGTTGGGTCATGATACTGGTGTCCATAGCTTTCCAACGGTATATCGCAAGCCCCATTTGGGCAATGTTGACGGAAGTTCAACCCAGCACTAGGAGAAGTTCAGGTCGAACAAATCAGGCAGTAAAATTGCAAAAAACGCAATTTCATCACGACCCGAGAGCAAAATCCGCCAGCGAGCGAGATTTCTATTTAAAACCGGTATTTAGTTGCTAAAAAATCTTTCTAGATTACACTAACATCATATAGAACACTACTAACCAGAATAATTCGCGGGGGAAGCCACGGTTGCAAAGATAGCCCGAAGGTCGGGTTCGTACAAAGGGAAGTTCAGGCGTGTGTACAAACAAAAATATGTCACAGAAGTTCAACGTGAAAATAGCATGAAGTTCAACTACCACGCTGAATGAATTTCAGATGAAAAAATTTTAAAATCGTTGCGAGTATGAAAAAATGATCAACACGGGAAAGTTGTGTGTTTACAGCAGCTTTCCATCGGTATATCACTTGCTCAATTTCGGTGAGTGGATCTAGAGCTAGGAGCAGTGGATAGAGATATACGAGGAAAAAAAAGCACGTGAAAAATAGAGTGAAGTTCAAGGTTTCATACCGAGAAGTTCAGGTACTTCACGCGATGCATTTTTTGCGAATCTGTTTCACGATAAAGGCAGAACGAATGATCTCGCCGTTTTTGAAATTACTTGAAAATGGCTAGGAATCAGAGAAAACTGTCAACATGAAAAAGTTTCACATTTTCCGTAGCTTTTCACCGGTATATTATTTGCGCCATTCCGATAAAGTTTGTAGAAAATACAATGAAAATACATTTTTGCCATTTTCAAAACTGACTTAAAACCGTAAAGAATTGGGAGAAATAATACATACCAAAAAGTTTTGCATTTGTTCAAGCTTTCCAACGCCATATCATTTGCTGCATTCCGATGCATGGTTAAAACATTAGCTCGAAAATACGAACTCGGTAGGACTTGTACCGTTCTCTAAATTACTTTTAAACCATTTAAGATTAGAAAACACTTTCAAAATAAAAGAGTAGCGCATTTTCATTAGATTTCCAACGCCATATCATATGCCTCAATTGGATTAGCCGTTTAGAAATGACGTTGAAAATACGAACTCGGCTGTTCGGT
Source organism: Triticum dicoccoides (assembly GCF_002162155.2). Taxonomy (NCBI): domain Eukaryota; kingdom Viridiplantae; phylum Streptophyta; class Magnoliopsida; order Poales; family Poaceae; genus Triticum; species Triticum dicoccoides. Next base: position 316,872,003 of record NC_041393.1, read on the forward strand.
TTGCGAAATTTTACGTTTTTTTAAATTACTCTTTAACCATAGAGAATTAGAGAAAACTTTCAACAAGTGGAAGTAGCGGTGTTGCAGCAGCTTTCCAACGCCATATTATATGCCTCATTCCGATGAATGGTTTAGAAATGCCATCAAAAATATGATTCACATTTTTTGTGTGAAGAAAAACGGTTTTGAAAACTGCTCTTAAACCGCTTACATTTTGTCAAAAAATTAAGTTGGGTCATGATACTGGTGTCCATAGCTTTCCAATGGTATGTCGCAAGCCCTATTTGGGCATTGTTGGCGGAAGTTCAACCTAGTTCACACGGAAGTTCAACGTACTACTAGCGGGACAGGTCAGGTTGTGATCAGAATATTATTCTCATCCCATGATCAGAATAGTGTTGTATATATATATATATAGGACAGCACTATTCTGATCCTGGGATCAAAATAACTATTTGGATCACGTCACGCCTATATAGGGCCCGATAGGTTCTCCCGGGAAAAAAACATCAGAACCAACTACGCCAACACCTCGCACGACCTTCTCTGATCCACCCCACGACCTTCTCCATCCCGCCCCTGCATTCTCCGCCTCCACTGAGCCTTCCCCCGCCTCTCCGACGTGTTGCTGTGCTGCCTCCCCCACCCCCTCCGG
>NC_041393.1:316873123-316888275 GCF_002162155.2 Triticum dicoccoides
CCTCTCTGCCGCACCGCCGCCCCCGCTCCCTCCGGCGCGAGGCCTCCCCTGCCTCTCTGGCGCGCCACCACTGCCCCCACTCCCTCTGGCGCCAGGCCGCCCCTGCCTCCTTCAGCACATGGCCGCCCCCTCCTCCCAGCACCTACCGTGCATCATTTTCAAGACATAATTTGATTGGTGTTGTTGGCAACTGATGCACGGTGGTGAGATGGCCCAGGAGCGTCGGAGCTGGCGCAATGAAGCTGCAGCCGGTGATCGGGCAGACGCACGGCCCTATCAGGCACTCCCTCTCATGTGCGTCCTGCCTGTAGTAGGTCATCTTCATGTTGCATCCGTGCTTGCAGGGAACCAAGATGTTGTCGACGACACGCTCCATGATGTAGCTACGCTGGGGAGCATCGTGGAGTTTGTCACAACAAGGCGAGCAGATGGAATTCCTGTTAGAACACTTCTGAAATGTATATCCAACAAAGAATTATTCAGTTTGTTAATCTGACGGCTAGTGTTATGTACAACAACAAAGAAAGTGCATTCATTAGTTTCCGTAGTACCTGAAAAATGGGAGGCCTGAGGGGCTTGGTGCAGATGGCGCAGTGGAAAACCCCTGCGCCTATCTCGGGCTCCAGCTACCCCGGGCACGTGGCCGCCCCCTTCCTCCTTCAGCACGTGGCCGCCCCCTCCTCCCAGCACCTACCCTGGGCTCCAGCTACCCCAGCGAGGAGAGCCCCCGCGGACTACTCCGGCGATGCATGCCCCTTTGCTCGCGCTCCTGTCTCCTCCGTCCCCGACGAAGCCCACCCCTGCGGCGACGAAGCCAACCGGCCAGGCGTCTTTCTTCCTCTTGTTTTGTGTGGTCTTTGCTTGCTGCTAGAATGACGACGTTTCCCCTGTGATGTGACCCTACGTGCGTAGGTGACGAACACAGCGACCGGCGCGCAGATCACGGCGAGGATCGTCGACCAGTGTAGCAATGGTAGGCTGGACCTGGACTTTGATATGGTGTTCAGCAAGATCGACACCAACGGCTAGGCCGTGGCCCAGGGCCACCTCACCGTCAACTACTAGTTCGTTGACTGTCGCAACAACTAATTGATTAATCGGGCCTCAGACGCTATGGAAAATAAGAAGCTGCAGATAAAAGTAATGCGATAATTGTCTTGATGCACTTCGTAATAAAGGGACGTGATTATTGAATTATTCTTAGAGCATCTTCAACTTGGCGATCCTGCAGCTGGATGTGCGCGCCACCAGGACGTCCAATAGGATTAGGGGATTTTGCTTTGATCTAACAAAATGTATTTGGATGATTTCCCATAAAAAAAGAATTTCTGGAAGGTCAGATATAAAAGCAAATGAAGTTCAAACATAACAGATTGGGATAAAAAATGGGAGAATTTTTTAATAATATAGTAAATAGTATTTGAATAGCAGTTATACGCCAAGTGCAACACCAACGGCGACCACCACGCTGTGGTGTGTGGACTGCAGCGATGACTAATCCGACCTTCCCCGACATCACCATTCTTCCTTCTCTACTATCCAACAACGCGCGCCCCCGTCCACTTGTGAGGCTCCACCCACTAGTTGCAGCGGCGACTGATCCGACCTTCCCCAGCATCACCATTCTTCCTTCTCGCCTATCCAACGACGTGCACTGTCGTCCACTTCTGAGGCTCCACCCACTAGTATCAGAGACAAGACAATTTTGTACATTAGAAGTTCATGTATTACTGCTCAAAATTCAGCGAAGTTCGATTGTTTATGCCTGTGGGACTGTAACCTTTTTCATTTGACTACCATATTTTTTTTCTAATTCCCTAGAAGTTCAAATAACCAAACATCTCAAAAACCATAGAAGTTCAAATTTGCAAACCCTAGAAGTTCAATTTGAAATAACTGAGATGTTCAAAAAAACTAGAAGTTCAAATTTGCAAACCTAGAATATTGTTTGCTTATTTAAACCCATATTTTTCTAAGAAGTTCAAAGTAAAAAAAAATACAGAAGTTCGAAGGTTAAAAAAACGTAGATGTTTTCTCATTACTAAGAAATAAAATGAAGAAGTTCAAATTAAATAAACAAAAAACTAAAAATTATTTTAAAAGAATTTTCTTGTTTTTAAAAAAATAGAAGTTCAAAATAAAATAACAAAGTGGTTCAATGTTTATTGAAAAAATTAGGATTTTACCATCTTAAAAAAACACAGATATCCGCTATTATTAAAGATCCACCGTGAAGATCAAAAATAAAAAATTAGTTAAATTTATGTTTATTTAAAAAATTAAAAATAAAAACTTTACTCAAAATATAAAAAAATAATGTGAAGTTCAAATTAAAATAGCACAGAAGTTCAAAGTATATTAAAACCTTGGATTTAGAAGATCAAAAAACAAAAAAAACAATGTCATTTTGGGCATTTTTCCACAATACTAAAGTTAAAAACCAAGAAGTTCAATTTTAAAAAATAAAGTAGTTCAATGCATATTAAAAACTCAGTTTTTTCTTGTTACTAAATAATAAAACCAAGAAGTTCAATTTTAAAAGCAGAGCAGTTTGATATTTATTTGAAAACTCACTTTTTTCCGGTTACTAAAGAATAAGACCAATAAGTTCTATTCGAAATAATGAAGAAGTTCTATTAAAATAAATCTAGAAGTTCAAATTTAACAAAGGGGCTCGATGTCTATCAAAAAGTAGGATTTTTTCCGTTACTAAAAGAAATAAACCAGGAAGTCCAAATTAGAAAGATGGAGAAGTTCGATGATTATAGAAAACTCAAATTTCCCTCGTTATAAAAGAATGGAAAACAAGAAGTTCAAAAATTAAATAACAAGAAGTTCAACTTAAAAAAATAGAGCACTTCAAAATTTCATAAAAAAGATTAAGAAAAAAATCAGGAAGTCCATATTTAAAAAGATGGAGAAGTTCAATGATTATAGAAAACTCAGATTTTCCTAGTTATTAAAGAATGGAAACAAAAAGTTCAAAAATAAAATAACAAGAAGTTCAACTATTAAAAATAGAGCGCTTCAAAATTAATAAAAAAGGATTAAGAAAATCAGATTAAAAGTTCATAAAAAAACTCAAATATTTTCACGTAACCGAGAGAAGTTCAGGTTCATAACTGCCAGAAGTTAATGTACTAGACGGTGTGCATTTTGTACTAAAAATAATAAAAAAGTAAAGGCTAAAAGTTTTGTTGTTATAAGTTCAAGTCCTTCGTCGGAGAAAGTTAAAAAAATTATTGTGAGAGAGATTTATACAAAAGGAATATCATTTGTCTAACACTAATGAATGGATGAGAAAATTACAAACGAGAATACGTCACGGAAGTTCAACTGAAAACAGCAGGAAGTTCAAATACTACAGTGGATGAATTTTAGATGAAAAACTTTTAAAATCGTCGCGAGTATGAAAAAACGATCAACACGGGAAAGTTGCGTGTTCACAACAGCTTTCCACTGGTATGACACTTGCTCAATTTCGGTGAGTGTTTTGGTGAGTAGATGGAGAGCTACGGTAAAAAATAGCACGTGAAAAACAGAGTGAAGTTCAAGTAGACATGCCGAGAAGTTCAAGTCTTCACGCGGTGCATTTTCGAAGAATCAGTTTCGCGATAAAGGCAGAACGAATGATCCCGTCATTTTCGCAATTACTCGAAAACGGCTAGGAATCAGAGAAAACCATCAACATGAAAAAGTTTCGCATTTTCCATAGCTTTTCAACAGTATATTATTTGCGCAATTCCGTCACAATTTGTAGAAAATACGACGAAAATACGTTTCTCTCCATTTTCAAAACTGACTAAAAACCATAAATAAGTGGGAGAAATAATAGATACAAAAAAGTGTCGCATTTCCTCAAGCTTTCCAAGGCCATATCAATTGCTGCATTCGAACATACGATTAAAGTATTAGCTTGAAAATACAAATTCGCTAGAACTTGTATTGTTTTCTAAATTTCTTTTAAACCGTCCAAAATTAGAAAAAACTTTCAACATGTAAAAGTAGCGCATTTTAATAAGCTTTCCAACGCCATATCATTTGCCTCAATTGGATTAGCCATTTAGAAATGCCATCGAAAATACGAACTCGGCTGTTCGATTTACGAAATTTTACGATTTTCCAAATTACTCTTTAACCATAAGGAATTAGAGAAAAATTTCAACATGTGGAAGGTGCGGTTTTGCAGCAGCTTTCCAACGCCATATTATTTGCGTCATTCCGATAAACGGTTTAGAAATGCGATCAAAAATACGATTCACATTTTTTTGTATGAAGGAAAAACGGTTTTCAATACTGCTCTTAAACAGCTTACATTTTACCAAAAGTTCAACTTGGGTCATGATACTGGTGTTCATAGCTTTCCAATGGTATATCGCAAGCCCCATTTAGACACTTTTTAGCTGAAATTCAACCTAATACTCGGGGAAGGTCAGACGCGTTACTCGGAAAGTTCATGTTGTGATCAGAATATTATTCTGATCCCGTGATCAGAATAGTGTTTATATATATATGCATCCTACTACCGGGTGTAGCTACACCCATTTCTCATATACTAACATGTGGTTGTATATACTATACTTTATTATTTTTAGTATGTTCATATACTATATCTAAGATACTCCAAAGTGAGTTATATGAAAAAAATTACAAGTGAGCTTATGGTTTTATTATATTTGTGAAATACGTACATATTTATATGCAAAAGAAAGTATGCACAAAATACGATACATACTACCAAAAAGTAGTACGTATACTACGTAAACATTCTTTTATAGAGAGAGAGAGAGAGAGAGACGCTAGTTGAGGAGTGTAAGTTGGATTTCCTCATTATTTAACTAAAGCCAATTGTTGCATGCGTACTTGAAGGAAGTAGTTATGCATGCACCTACTAATTACGTGGCCTTTTCGTACGGCTCGCGTAACAACTATCCTATTTAGGGCATCTCTTTTGTACTCCCGGGAGTATGTACTCCGCCTTAGTGGATAAGGTAAACGGATAAATAGGATAGTTGTTGTGCGAGCCGTATGAAGAGACCACATAATTAGTAGGTGCATGCATAACTGCTTCCTTCAAGTACCCATGCAGCAACTAGCTTTAGTTAAATAATGAGGAAATTGGTTATGCAACTTACACTCCTCATCTAGCGTATGGATTGTGGCATTTTTGCCTAAATGAGTGTAGATCTTAAATATAAAGCACGTGATAGAAGTTATAGTCTGCTGGATTTCCTAGAAGGTATACCTGAACTTAGAAAAAGAGATTATGGAAGTATATCATGTATCAGTAAGAATTGTGTAGAACACACTAGAGGTATATTTGAGGCAATTAATATTTTCAAAGGACTTGATATTACCCATCCTTACTGGAGTACATACTGCAGATTATTTGAAGGATTCTATATGGCACTTTTTCTTATGAGTATATACTGCATTTTATAGTATGTGCTGGCTTTTTTTTGCGGGAGAGTATATGCCGACTTTGTAAAGGAGTATATACTGTTTTTTTTTGTAGGAGTATATATACTGAATTTTTGTGAGGAGTATATACTGATTTTTCATAGTACATAATGAATTTTCTGAACAAGTTTATGCTCAATTTTTTATGTATATACTGCATTTTTTATATGGAGTATATACTGTCTTTTTCGATGCAGTATATACATTTGTGTTTTTAGGGAATATGTGTGCACTGCCATTTTTCGGAAGAGTATACATATACTGTATTTTCTTACGGACTATATACTTTTTTATTTAGGGAGTATATACGAGTAAGCATCAACAGAAGAACTAAGTAAGTATACACATCTAGTTCTGTTTTGATACATATATGCGTATATTTTAAGTAGCAACCAAAGAGATAAATATGCACTATTTCTTGTGCTATATGAGTGCTTCCCGTGTTGCGCCATGAAGTTTCTGTGCGGTAAGCACTAAGAGAAGGAACAGATGAGCTGGCGCCATTGACTCAATAGCACCAGCACCCATGAAGCATCTGTGTCCATAATAAAGAACGAATCTGTGAAATCAAATAACGATGTTAATCCTTTTGCAAATTGATCGTAAACTTGATTCAAAAAGTGTACATACAGAATGCAGTTGGATCATAGATCCCCTGCTTCAAACAATGTTATACTCCAACCTATTCGCGTCGGCGGCAAAGACCATGTGCATCTACCTTGGTAATCGTACATGCCTACAGTGATTGCATGCATACAATAGATTGGCTCTCTTTGACCTAATGCAGAGATCTTACCGATTGAGTATGACACGCGCGTGCGACTATTAGCAGGACTTGATATCTCTCTGGAGCGCGTCGTGCGCGGTTCGAAATATGGTCATCGGCGGCCAGGCGCTCGATCGGCAAATCACGGAGTGGTGCGGCCTGCGCAGAACAACAACGAGAAAGGATGGTTGACGACGCCGTTTGCTACTGCTACTAAGACTAGTCACAATAGATAATAACATAAACTAGTAACATGCATATGTTACTAGTCTATATTACTTCCTCTATAGTGAAGAATAATATATGTGTGGTGTCATGCAACACTTCATTTATTAGGTTGTAGACTCATCTTGTCTTGGTATGTGTGATGTTACAGTAACTAACTATGTTACCACATGCCCCCCTTTCCTCATTGATTGCTCGCCACATCATCTGTTTTGCGTAGAGATATGTGATGTTGTCACATATGTTACTTCCATTGTGGGTAGTCAAAATCAGATTATACTACCGCTTCTTGTCCTTGTCGCCGTCGGTCACTCTGCTACATACGCGAGGGCGTGATGACCATGGTTTGCGGAGAATGAAACAGAGCCTAATAATCAATATGCGGGGTTGTGGGGCTAGCAAGATTGAAAGTAGCCTTCGCTTATCCCGTGCGTTAGTTGGGTGGTAAATGGGTTCGTTAGCCAGAAACCAATCGACAGTGCTGGTGGAGAATTTAAAAAGGACAGGTGGCTAGGAGTATGTACTCCTAGGAGTACTAAGCCATTTTTAACAACCACGAGGCTCAAGCAATATATCATCGATTTTATTCCTCTTTATTTTTCTTAGAGGAGGAATGAGGAGGAGAAGAGCCGATGCGGCGGCGCGGGACCGGCCAGACCACCCACCACGGGATGGGGGTAGATAGAGGTTGGAAGGACTATACCTGGCCGGACGTGGAGGGTCGCGGAGCGAGCCGTGAAGGCAGGAGGCGGTGGCCAAACCCTGGTTGTCGAGCGGCTGGGAGTTGCGCAAGTTGAGCGGGTTGCGAGTTGTATTTGTGGTGTCGTTCGTTTCCTCTAATACTACGAGAAAAATAGAATGAACGGGTATGACTTGGGATTGGGAGTGGTGGGTAAATACATTGCAATTTTCAGGGGACAACTAAAAACGCCATGCTAAAGTGCTGCACCAACTGCAAGAATTGCTCTACGGAGAAGATACAACTTTTACATTCTTTGCTTCTCATTTTCGAGAGCTCCTAACTGGCGCTTTAAGCGCCGTCGAGGTAAACTGGCGCGCACGCACGGTGCCCAGCGGGCCGGCCCATCAAATTTTGTGCGCACGAGGAATCTATACTATTTAACCATTGCTGGCAAACTGAAACATGAGGCTTGTCTGCCACGAAGTCCCCTCTAGTTAGGGTTGTCTCTCCTCCCGGCGAAGCTTGGCGCCGACGTGGAGATCGCGATCCCCTGCGCCTCCCAGACCACCAATCGTCGGCGGCTTCGGACGTCTGGCTAGCGGGGGTGCTGGAGGATCTTGTTAGGGTTCTCCCGCCCGCGGAATCCTTCTTCTCGGGCAAGAGATCTGATGGAAGACTCAACGTCGGCGTTTGGCGCGGCGATGAGCGAGATGGAAGCTATGATGAAGGAACTGGGTCTGAAAGAAGACGATCTGGAGGATGTAGTGGTTCAAGATGGTGATATACCAGAGGAAGCAGCGGGATGGATGACGATCGCACGAGTTCACATGGACAAGCAATATAGCCAGTATTGGTTCTTCCGTAACATGCGAGTTGCATGGGATCTGGCGCAAGAAGTAAAGTTTCGCCCGCTGGAAGATAATCTTTATACTCTGCAATTCTCCTGCCTGGGTGATTGGGAGAGAGTAATGGAGGACGGCCCCTCGACTTTCAAAGGGAAAGTGGTCGTGATCGAGCCCTATGATGGATTCACTAGACCGTCGTCAATTGTGCTGAACAAGATTGAGATGTGGATCCAGATACATGACATTCCTCAATTGTTCTTCCACTTGATCAAATCGCTAGCAGCCATAGTTGGTGACTTTATATTTGTTGAGCCTAAATCCCATGACTTTGAGGGTAAATTTTAAGGGTTCGGGTGAAAGTTGATGTCACAAAGCCGCTCAAGAATGTTGTTTCGCTAGTGATCAAGAAGAGGAGAGAGATCTTCAGGGTGAAATACGAGAGGTTACCAGATTGGTGTGCTGTATGCGGCATGCTAGGTCATCACTTCAAAGAATGTGGAGATGGGTCCATCCTCCGTATGCTCTGGTGTATAGGAACCTGAAAGCTGACTGGTTTAGGGGCCCAGGGCGCGGACCAGGTGAAGCTAGGGGCTTCGAAGGTGGACGAGGCAGAGGCAATGGCCGTGCAGGGCGTGTAGGACGTGGCTCAGGACGATCGCAGCAAGATCACTTTGACACTACTGCTGACCTTGATACTGATATGGAGGAAGGTGAAGGAAACTGTAAGAGGGGTGCCCATATCAACACACTCTTGCTTACCGCTCCAGGAACCAACCCATCATCGGTGGAACCCAAAACCCTTGTTGTAACTATCATTCCTCAGAGCCCCTCATCAAAGCAAGATCTTAAGAGAACAAAAACCAATCCTCCCCAGTTGGACAAGAATCAGGGAAAAACAAATCTGCAAACTCTCAAAACAATGCGCAAATGACGGGCCCTATCAACGGGTAACGCTAAGCGCAATGAGTTGCCTAGTCTGGAACTGTCGCGGGACTGGCAGACCTGCGATGGTTCGCGAGCTTCGAGAACTATTGAAGCAACTTGCCCCCTCTATTGTATGCATTCTTGAAACTCGGATAGAGGGATCGCGTGTTGAGAGTCTTGTATGAACTCTAGGTTACAATAAAAGCTTTGCTGTAAGCAGCTCCGGTAGGAGCGGTGGACTAGGCATTTTTTGGAATGAAGAAATAAAGCTCGAAGTTATTGGTTATTCTGAATACCATATAGATGTTTGTTGAGTAGATGATAGAGATTAAAACCAGAATCACCTTTGTGTATGGGGAGGCTCAAACAAACGAGAGATACAAAACTTGGGATATGTTGCGCGGAATTGCAGGAACGAGCAATGATCCATGGGTGGTGATTGGAGACTACAACGAAGTCCTCCATAGCCATGAGCATGATGGGGTCGACCAGCGTAGCCAAGCGCAGATGGACGCCTTCCGGGGTGCTATTGATACTTGTGGATTATCTGACATTGGTTATCAGGGACAAAGCTGGACATTTGAGAAGAAGTTGGTGGGGGGCACATACACCAGGGTACGGATGGACCAAAGTGTGGCTACCTGCATGGATCTTGGCTTTCCCAGATGCAACACTTGAACACCTCACAGCTGCTACTTCGGACCACGTCCCGCTGTTGCTTCGGCTGCAAGGAGTGCATGCATGCAGGTGGGGACCACGCCCTTTCAAATACGAGCTCTGCTGGGAGCGTGACCCCTCATTGGCGACCGTGGTGCACATGGAGCAGGTCCTAGAAAAAGTGCCATGCAAGGTTACGCAAGATATGAATGCATCGCTCAACCCACCATATACTAGAGGAAGTGAAGATCGGCCTTTTTCAAATGTTCCCAACTAAGGCCCCTGGACCGGACGGGTTCCCCGCTCACTTCTTTCAGCGTCATTGGGAGACATGTGGAGATGAAATTACCAGAGTAGTGCTTAAAATTGTTGAGGGAGCAGAATCAGCAGCATGCATCAATGAGACGGTACTGGTATTGATTCCGAAGGTAAAAAATCCCACCCTGTTGATCCAGTTCCGTCCTATCAGTTTATGCAATGTTCTCTACAAAATTGCGAGGTGATCTCTAACTGTTTGAAAGTGATATTACCTGACATAATATGTGAGGAACAGTCAGCCTTTGTCCCTGGAAGACTTATCACGGACAACATCATCACTGCGTACGAATGCCTACACTTCATGAAGAGAAATAAAGCTAAGAAACACCAGTCATTTGCGTTGAAGCTAGACATGATGAAGGACTATGGTAGGGTGGAGTGGCCATATCTGAGAGCAATCATGGTCAAGCTTGGATTTACTGAGAGATGGGTGGATATTGTTATGGGACTTGTTACCACTGTCAAGTTTTCTGTCATGTTCAATGGGAAGAGATTGGAGGAATTTGAACCTTCAAGAGGAATCAGACAAGGGGACCCAATATCCCCGTACTTGTTCTTGCTAGCAGGGCCTGTCGTGCCTGTTAAAATCAAAAAGTGAGTCATCCAACCTGGGTGGTGTACAAGTGGCTCCTACGGCGCCACCAGTTAGCCATCTGTTATTCGCTGATGACAGCCTGCTGTTCTGCAAGGCAAATATGCGGGAGCTAATGAGGTGAACCTAGTGATGAATACATATTGCCAAGCTTCAGGCCAGCGAGTGAACTTTGCAAAATCATTTATCTTTTTTAGTAAAGGAGTACCAGATGTGGTTAGGACGGAAATTAAAGTTTTACTCAATATCCCTAATGAAACTTTAAATGAGAAGTATTTAGGTATGCCATCTGATATTGGAAGTTCTAAGAATGGCGCCTTTAAGTACTTGAAAGATCGTCTCTGGAGTAAGGTGCAGGGATGGGTGGAAAACACCATGTCATCGGCAGGCAAGGAGGTGCTAGTTAAATCAGTTGCCCATGCCATCCCGGTGTTCTCCATGTCGTGCTTCAAACTCCCAAGGGGTTTATGTGAACATCTCAATATGCTTATTAGGAAGTTTTGGTGGGGAAGCAAAGAAGGTCAGAGGAAGCCTCATTGGGTATCTTGGAGAAGTATGACGCAACCGAAAGGAATGGGTGGACTAGGATTCAAAGATTTTGGACTGTTCAATATGGCGATGCTGGCACGGCAGGCTTGGAGTTTACTCCAAACACCAGATTCCCTCAGTGCTCGTTTATTGAAGAGTATATATTTCCCTAACTCTACTATATTGGAGGCGACATTGGGCAACCATCCCAGTCAAATATGACGAGCTATTATTGAAGGCAAAGACACACTTAAACAGGGGCTGATTCGTAGAATTGGCAACGGCCAGACTACACGAATTTGGGAGGATCCATGGTTGCCAAGAGACGAGATGCTACGACCGTATGAGTGTATTCACCCTAACCCACCCAATGTGGTGTCTAAACTCATTAACCACACAAGTGCGTCATGGGACGTCCAGCGAATCAACCAAGTGTTTATGCCCATGGATGCTTGTACTATTATGGGAATCCCATTGTGTACTCGCAATGTCCAGGACTTCTGGAGCTGGAACTTTGAAACAAGTGGGATCTTTTCTGTTAAATCAGCTTATCGCATGCTTGTACTGACAAGAAATCGCTAGGAGACATGGCTTGAGGGAACGGCAGGAACGTCAAACATTGCATCTGAAGAGGGAGCATGGAAAACTTTGTGGAAGACCCAGGTTCTAGCAAAGGTTAGAATGTTTCTTTGGCGTTTATCTAAACAATCTCTTCCAACAGAGGACATCAGGGCTCATTGACACATGGCAGATAACGCGCAATGCGGCTTGTGTGGCTCTCCTGATTCGTGGAGGCATTCTCTGGTTAACTGCACCAGCTCGAGATGTGTGTGGGTATTAGTGGATGAGGAGATAGCACAAAATCTGGTCTCAACTACAGAACCCAACGCCAAACAATGGCTCTTCACTTTCATGCAATCGCTCACACATGATCGGTTTGTCTTGCTTGCGGTTACACTTTGGGCGATCTGGACAGCGCACCACAAGGCTATTCATGAAGGAATCTTCCAATCACCTCAAGCAACTAACACGTTTGTCCGACGTTTCATTGCTGAACTAAACATGATCAACGTGGAAGGTTCTAGGGAAGGTGTTCCTCCCACAGTCCAACAGGTGACACGAGCAGTGCGTCCAAAGCCTCCTCCTGTTGGCTACGCCAAGATTCATGTTGATGCAGGAGTTAGATCAAGGAAAGGTGGGTCAGCAGCAGCGGTATGCTGTGACAAGCAGGGCAATTTCCTAGGCAGCTCAGCCTTGGTAGTTCCTGGCCTAGAGGACCCAGCAATACTTGAGACTATAGCTTGCAGAGAGGCATTGGCACTTGCTGAAGATCTAAACCTGCACAATTTTGTTGTGGCTTCCGATTCCAAGCAAACAGTGGCTGATATTTTATGCACCGGAAGAGGCAAGAGTGGTTCTATTGTTCAGGAAATCAATTTTAGAGCAACTTTATTTCAATGTAAATTTTCTTTCGAAGGTTGTGTTGTCAATGTCGAAGCACATAGATTAGCCAAATATTCGCTTAGTCTCGGTCCGGAGCAACACCTATGGTTAGGTCAGCCCATGATCTGAATTATATCCCTCCCCATGTGGACTATGATGAAGAAAATTTGGCTTTCCCCTTCAAAAAAAAAAATTAACCCTACCTAGAAAAACAAACCCGAAAAAAAATTATGTGCGCACAAGGAATCGAACCCGGCACCCATAGAATAATACTCCGCGGTGGTAGCCAGTAGACCAGACACAACTTCTTGTCCATTACTAGGAATCTGTACTATTTAACCCTTTCAATACTGCACATAACATATATTATATACACTGTATAGATTTTTTTTAATGTAAATTCCAAAAAGAACTCATAAAATAAAGAAAATCCATGAATTAAAAAAAGTTCATATATTTGGAAAAAAGTTCATCCGTATAGAAAAAAGTTCACAAACTGAAAAAAAAAGATCATCGATTTTGAAAATAGTTCATCGCATTTGAAAATAGTTCATCGAATTTGAAAAAAGTTCATTAAATTTGAAAAGTTCATCAAATTTAAAGAATAAGTTCACTAAATTTGAAAAAAAAAGTTCATTAAATTCAAAAACAAAGTTCATTGAATTTGAATAAGTTCATCAAAATTTTAAAAAGCTCATTGATTCTGAAAAAAGTTCATCGGATTTGAAAAAAGTTCATCGATTGTGAAAAAAGTTCACGAATTCAAAAAAGGTTCACAAAAAAAGTTCATCAATATGGAAAAAAGTTGATCGATTTCAGAAAAAGTTCACCGAATTTTGAAAGAGTTCATCGATTTTCAAAAAAAGGTTCATCGGATTTGAGAAAAGGTTCACAAAAAAAATGTTCGTGAACTCTGAAAAAAGTTTGCGAAATCGAAAAAGAAAAAAACAGAAGAAAACCGGCCAAAAAGAAAAAAAAAACAGAATCACGTCAGTTAATTGAAGAACAATAAAAGATGCTACCGATCACAAAATGGACGCTGTCCATGGTGATTAGCGCGGTTGAACTATCGTGTGGAACCTGTTGTGTGGACGGTTCGAACCTGTTGTGTGGCCCAGGTGCGGAACGTGGGTGTGCGCCCGATTGCACAGCCCTCATTCTCCCTTTGGTTAGCTTATACTAGTATTGAAACGCAAGAAGAAAAAATGGCTGCAGAAGTCCAACTAAGCACGGCCTAACACCCCACTGGCTTCAACTTTTCTAATCTCATTCCAAGTTGATTCAATAAATTGTTATCTACTCCCTCCGTCCCATAATATAAGAACGTTTTTAACAAGCTGCAACAGTAAATGGTTTTGTTTTTTTATTTGGACCGTCGCTTATACACTTCTGTGTTGTTAAACTTCATTTCCCCACCTTTTTCAGACAAACTCTTTGTCAAAATGGAGCACTACATTGATCAATCCAGGAACCAGCCAAAGATGCCCAATTCAGACTGCTTTCCACGAGAAACTCCCAAAACCATAGATCCACTGCAAGAACTGAAGAAAAGATTAGCAAAGCAAGTGTTTCATATCTATTCAAAGGCCACCCTGAAACCTCAGCCATCGTCTTCAAAAATGGAAGCGATTTTTTATCTAGCTCCCGGCTTCTTATTGACCATGCTGTGACCCATTGCACATTGGATGGGACCATATTTAGCTCTTCTCGAAGACGTCTTCCAAGGTCTGGCATATGCCCACCTCCGTACAGAACTGCTATTCTCTTGTACCCTCGGTTTATCGCGCCCTTTATCTTCTCAGTTGCAACTCTGTTCCTTTCCCCAATTATAACTGACTTATCCTCAGCAGGTGCAGTCATAGCATTGAAACTGCATACGAGAAAAAGAAGAATTTGTAAATAAAGAACCATAACTATCACTACTGGTTTGAATGTACTCACTCGGAGGTCAATTGCTTAGCCAGAAAAATCTTAAGAGCAGCTCCTAAATCTAGTTTGGATAATGCTTCCAGCTCGGGATATCCATCTTGCTTATCCACTGGCAAACAAAGCCCAGTGATAACAAATAGTCCAATAAGTGGCATTGGTAGAACACGCGAGGCCCATAGCAACTTGGATCTCCAGAAATCAAGACCATCTGGAGAAGTTGGTTGTACCAAGGCTTTAGTTGATTTCAGGGTCATGTCCACTGCAAATGTGAGAAAGCTTTCACCTCTTTCAGTCTGAAAACCATAAAAGGCAGAATACATTTAGTCCACAATTTTTTGGAGGCCACGACAGAAAGAGGTACAGAGCAGTGCACAAATGAGCTTAAGAAGCTGTTTGCTACGAAATCTGCAAATCTGCAAATCAAGAAGCTACACCCATCAACCTCCAACAGTAATAACACAATTTCACCTTGAAACTTATCCCCTTGAGAAGTTTTACATGGAAAACTGCAAGCAGTGGAAAGACATAAATCTACTATTATATGCTAAACGTACTTCTGAGGATGATGAAGTCCAAGATGGCGGTGCTGATGACGATCACCAGTGAACAGGCTGTTGTGGTTTAGCTGGTGTCTCTTTTTGTGTGCTTTTGAGTGTAGCTGCGTTGATCAAATAAACTTTGGTCCTGGTCTGTTGACTTGTTGGCAGCGTGGTACCGTTTAGCTCTTCTGGGTTTTGGTTTGTTCTGGCCATGATAGTGGAGGAATACGAGATAAGGTGGGTC
>NC_041393.1:316888566-316897836 GCF_002162155.2 Triticum dicoccoides
TTGGACGAAATTGCCCTCTCCCTCTATAAATGCATAGACTCGGGTTTTGTTTAGCTAAAAAATACCCATGGCTGCAACTTCGCATACTTCGTTTGTGTCCAAGGACCAGGCCAAGACCGCTTATGAAACCCCAACTTTCATCATTAATCATTTATTCGCAACATCCAGATTGTAAATCTTGGTTCTTCTTTGTTCTCATTGCTTGCAGGAATTAGACCTTCGTGGTCCGGTTGATCATTCTCCGGCATTGGCTTAGAGATTGCTAAGACGCAACGTTGTTGCACGCTGTAGTCCGATCATCAAAGTCTGACTCTACCAAAATCAATAGCTACCATCTAATGGAGAGACCAGGACACCCTTGCCCCGATTACCACAGTTGCTTCTCCTCCCCCGCTGGCCACCACTGCCCCTGCATCTCCAGATCCCGTGCCCTTGGTGGAGCAACGCCAAGGAGTCGGGGAATGGCGGCGAGGCGGAGCCGCGCTCGCTAGGAGGCAAGCGGCGTGATGGAGGGGTTGCTGGCGCGGCAGAGCCACGCTCGGGACAAGCTCGTAGGGAAGGAAGAGGGAGCCGCCGGGGGTGCTTGGTGGCAGTGGCCGAGCATGGTGAGACCTCGACCGGGTCATGCCGCAGCGTGCGGCAGAAGATGACGGCCAGGTGGCCGTGGAGCACGCAAGGAAGGAGTTGGAGGACGGGGCTAGGCAGTGCGCAGTGGAGAAGTTGGCGCTGGCGGTGACGAACTCGGCAAAGGTGAGGAGGGGCAGGTCCAGAAGCGAGTCCTTGATGGAGGAGCGGGCCATGGATGGCGCCATGGCGGCCATAGCGCTCTTGGTCTTGCACATCTGATGCATGTGGACGCCAACCATCTGGTGGTATTCCGGGAGGTTACCGGGCTGAGTGAGAGGCCGCCAACAGCCAGGCTGGAGTGGGGATGCCACACAGTGGTAGACCAGCGGGAAGGAATGAGGCAAAGGGAGCCGGTCATGGGTGGCGGTGGAAGGATGGATGTGTCTAGGTCAGTTCATCAACATAACATCCAAACATGAAATTGGCATTGCCTACTTTGTTGGATTCCAACAAGCAGTTCCATTCGCAACCAAACAATAGATTTGGTATTGTGGCCTATTTCCAAAACAAGGCTAATTTGATATTGGACCCAATGCAATTTGTTGGCTCTCAATACGTACATCCTAACGGAGCATTATGTAATACGGATCACAATATACATTTTACCTTAATGATATGTATTTGATTATCCAAATTCAAGCCTAGACTAATATTAATCCACTAGTATGTGGACTATGTTACGAACAGTTGGTTTTGTATTCAATTTTTATTAAAAAAAACTTCATGGTTCTGATTTCTTAACTACTCCCTCCGTCCCACAAGCTATATTAGCTTGAAAAACGATCGTATATTGTGGGACGGAGGGAGTATTAAAGATGTTACTCCCTACAATCCATACTAAATCAGCGACAATTAATATGGATCGGAGCGCAAAAAAGTTGCAGTTACAGCTTGAACTCGAACAGTGAATGTATTTTATATTTCTGAACAAAGCGAGCAATATTATAGTAGTTCTCAACTTTGTAGTAACACCACCAACGTGAGTTAGTTCTTAAAATATGTTCAGTAATATAAGGATCATTTGACTTTCCAAATTGAAGCTTTAACTAAAATTTAATCCAATAATACAAGGGTTATGCAACATCAAAACATGGCAGGCAAGGAAGTGACCTACAACCATGCACATTATTAAGAATAGGCATGACGCAAGAAGTGAAGATTGCTAACATGATTATGGATGCTAGATAGGTCTAAAACTGTAAGCACTGGTATGGTGCAAGAAAGGTCATTGTGTTAATTTAATTATGACAGAAAATCACTATTCACTATCGGACATTAGAGACATAACTAATGGTAATCTAATCCAAAGTTAGCTACCGTACCTACGGTTAGCAAGGGTGAAGATGCACAAATGAGTAATTTCTGCAGTAGCAAATGTACATGTTCTTAATAACACTTTTGCTAATGCTCAGTTGCCTTCTTTAAATCTTGGTCACCCAAAATTACTCACTACTAAGCCTAGATTGCTCCGTTGGAAGGTGTGAAACTTTAATGATATGTTACTGCATTTTCTATTTGTAGGTTTTGTATGGAGTGATTTGGAGATGAAGACGCCTTAATGTTGATTCAGCAGATTAGAAATGTGGAAATTTATGAATAGATAACCCCTTTGATAATAACAAACAGAACTCATGACCCTATGTTCTCCACTTATTTCTAACTCCCACAGTGTCTTCCATTAATACATGTGTGCAATAATATTTATTTATTATGCCTCCCTACTAGCAGCGCAGAAGCACGGACAGGAGATGTTCTTGAGTGTATCATCGTGATATTACATAATTGAGTAAAATATATAATTGAACTACTTCCTTGAGCAACTAACATGAGCTCTACCTCTTCATTATAAGTGGGAAAAGATCGGCCAGTTCTAGTCGAAAATCGATTCAAAATTTTCGATCCTCTTGGTAAACTAGGCCCGGAGTGTACACAGTGGGAACATATAATATGTTACTGCATTTTTTGTTTGTAGGTTATATATGGAGCGACTTGGAGATGAAGATGGCTTAATGTTTATTCAACGGATTAGAAATGTTGGAATATATGAATAGACAACCCCTTTAATAATAGCAAACAAAAAACATGACCCCAAGTTTTCCACACATTTATAATTCCCACAACGTCTTCCATTAATACATATGTGTAATAATATTAATTTATTATGTCTCACTGCTAGCCACGCAGAAGCATGGACAGGTGATGTTCTAGTGGAGTATCTTCGTAATATTACATAGTTGGGTAAAATACATAATTGAATTATTTCTTTCAAGCAATAGCATGAGCTTTACGTCTTATAAGTGGGAAAAGATCAACCAGTTCCGGTCAAAAATCAATTCAAAATTCTCAATCCTCTTAGTAAACTAGGCCTGGAGTCTACACACAGCAGCACCATGCTAAAAGTCTAAAACGCAGCACACAGAAAACGGGTGCGCTATAGTTAGGTTGATGCAGCAATAGTGCATCTTATATTCTGGCATCAAGAAGCAACCAAAATAGATGCCATCACTAGATTAATTAATTTTACGCAGCCGGGTAGCTTATTTACCAATGAAATAAGTGTGTATTCAGTGCTTGAGCCAGGGCTACTAACCTTCATTTGACCTTTTGGCTTACCGAACGTGTGCCCCTGCTGAGGTATATTTGTCAATATAATGAACACTTGAAGTTGAGATAATTGTCTAATTTCACATATGCAGTTCAGGAATTGAGAGAAAGTCCCAATACATTTGAATTGGAAAGAGCGCCCTTATATGCTCAACACTTTGATGCTTTATGAACCCTAGAGGCATTGGTTCTTTTGTTCCACCATTGCTAAAATGGTGAAAATCCGTTGTTTGGCAATTGTATGAACAATATTAAAAAGAATTAGTCAATTCACGACCAAGATCTTCTGATATTTAAATATTTCTCTTTAACTATCCAGGAAAACAATGTACTGATGTTTGGATTATCATCATAATATGCTCAGTTCAGTATAATGAAAAATATGACAGTATGTAGGATGAAAGGATGCACTTAGTTGTGTTGATGTAGAACAGGCAAAGCATATGCTTTCTAGTAACAAAGAGCAAGCAAAATTGATACTATGGCTAAGATAATTCATATTTATGCTGATGTGCAGCTTACTCGCTAGATGATGCATGGAGGAATACATATAAGATTTTGGTTGAACAGATTACATGCATCCTGCTTTAGATTTTAAGTTGAAAACATATTTGTTGTTCGATTTATTTGTTTTGTCAATATAATAAACGCTTTATGTATCTTTGACTTCTCATTTACCCAATGTAATAAAATTAGTTTGTAGCTCCATTATTAGTTTTATATATTCTCGAGATAAATCAAGTCGTAGTGTTTTTAGTTGGCTCCAACCTTGGCTCGGATGGGCTCCTCCTCTATCATCCAGCCTGTGGCTTCGTGCATTATGGAGCATCATCTTCGACAAAGCGTGGCTCAGTTTGGACCGCCTCTTCTAGACAATCAAGTGGGAGGCTACGCCGTGGACTTTGGCAGGTGCGAGAGAGCTTGCAGCTATGATTCCAGAGGGGTGCACGACTAGCGTCTAGGGGCATCTTGTTGTACTTCGGGTGTACCCTTCTTAGGGCTTTTGTACCATGGGTGTGTCCTTCATAGGGCTTGTAATGATTCTTCTCTCTATCAATGCAGTGAAATGCAAAGGCTTTTGCATTTTCGAGAGAGTGAAAAAAGTGTTTTTAGTCGAACTTACTGGCAGGACTATTATGATCTACTAAATACATGTCTCACATATTCAATATGACTATTTGAATCATGATAATGAAAGTCAATGTTTCATGATCAAGGTGTTGCCAGCGCATGTGCGCGGGCCACTGTGCTAGTGTAACTAAATTTATTACCTGAAGCAGCTTGAATGTCTCATAGTCAAGGTCAGCATGTTGCCATTTCTCATCGCCGTAATCAAGGCAATCTAGCTGGTAATCCAATGAAAGGATACGAGCCATTTGTTTCTGTATGAAACCAAGAATACTGAAACCTTTGCGCGAAGATCTCAGCTTCTTCGCAAACGTTGGGTCCTGCTGGTTATTTAAATTATCCCGACTTATCACCATTTCATACAGAACACAATCATAGCCTTCAAGTGCTTGTTGGAGTTTATCGAAATATCTGAACAGAAATAATATGTCTTAGACAGTTCACTTAGTTCGCAACTTCTATCAATTATAGAATGTGCCAACAGACAATAAGTGCAAGGATCTTGTGATGAGGAAACGATGTTAGTAATAGACATGTTTGTCGATTCATAGAGCTGTTAATGCCAGCAGAATCTAATGTTTAAACATGAAAAGGGGCCCATAGAACATACTCTTTGTCAGCAATGTGTACAGTAGAAACCAAATCAACCTGCAACAAATAAAAGTACACAGCCTATATCAGAGATCAGCAAAAGCTAATAAAGACTTGCAGACTATTATTCAATACATAATATCGGACTGGACTACCATACATGATATACGAACAGACCTTATTTCCATTTCATCTCATCATTGCTCACAAGGACGGCATAATAAATACATGGTACATGCACGATATTAGTGAAAACGCAATAGTATTTGTGCTTTCTTCGAGTTTGTCCGTGACGAGGTGCTTGCCTACACGATCACGTCCTTCTCCGAGTTTGCTGCGGACGCCGCCTCCGTCGTGACGAACATCTATACCCCTTCCACTCCTAAGCTTCGCTAGGATTTACTGGCAGAGCTGCCTGTGGTTGCAAGCATGTGCGCCCTTCCATGGATCTTCGTGGAGGCTTTCATGGTTCCTCTACGACAAGAACTCGCCCCGGTGCGACTATGCCGCGGCGGCCGCCTTCAACCTTGTGGTCGACAGCCTCACCCTCCATGAGCTACCACTCGCGACAGGCGGTACACTTGATCCAACTGTCGAGATGACCCCACCTTTGTGTGCCTCGTCTGCATATATATCAACCTGCCTTGGAGTCACCTTCTCTTCAACTCGATCATGTTCCTTTGGTGATTGAAGCGGTCTCACGCACGCCAGCCAGCTAGGTTTTTTGTTTTGAACAATGGTGGGCCGCGTCCAAGGAATACCACTTGTTGATCCAAGCGGTTTGGCTTCTCTTCAACTCAACTCTGCAGTCGGCGGCACGCGCCACCGACGATCTTGTTCCTTTGGTGATTGAAGCGGTCTCGCGCACGCCGGCCGGCCAGGTTTTTTGTTTTAAACCGATGGTGGGCTGCGTCCAAGGAAAACCACTTGTTGATCCAAGCGGTTTGGGCCAAGACACAAAACCACGTCACGGAAGCTACCATGCCCGCCGTCTGTCACGTACACTCAAATGGGCCCGGGATGAGTCTAAACGATGGTCCTGCGCACTTTACCAGCCCCTAGAATTGGCGCCAAACTGTCGGGCTTTCATTGAGGTGATTGATCTGGTGGAGAAATTTCACTTGCTCACCACCCGAGAGTCACTCCACAATGTTAAAAAACGGCTTTCCATTGAACTCAAGAGGTTGGATGCATACTGGCCGCAGTTCTACATCTTCAAACTGTTCAAGTTGGGTGACAACATACTGTCTTTTTCCACGCAAATACCACTGCCCGTCTCTGACGTAACAAGATTCAGGTTATCCAGACCAGGGCGTCCCTACTTTAATCATGTTGTCAAAGAAGGCATCATCAGTGGTTTCTTCTCAAAGTTATTGGGGACAACTACCTCATCTTCATGGGTGGTTCCTCTGTAGTTAGTGCTGCCACGTGTCCTTGGGCTGCCTGAGCTTAAGTGCCCTTTCGGCATGGAGGAGCTCAGGTCCACGGTCTTCCGGATGCGCTCAGACAACAACCCAAGCCCGGGCGGCTTTGGTCCATGCTTCTTCAAGCTCTTCTGGGACCTGGTGAAAGATGATCAATTGAACTTCCTTGAGAAATTCTACCGTGGACGTACACATCTTGCGGGTATCAACCAAGTTTACATTGCTCTTCTGCCGAAAGTTGTGTCGGTGCTCCCGGAGGACAGCTTCGGACCTATCTCACTCTAGAACTGCGCCATTTTTTTTAGAAAAGGAGGATCACCCCCCGGTCACTGCATCAGAATGATGCATGCAGCCCTATTATTAAGCCAAGTATCCGAAAGGTTCTGCCGTCTAGTACAAGCTCGGTCTGAGCTAAAAAAGTTAAAAAAAGGTAAAAGTTGCCACAACCGGCACAAATAGGACGAGATGACTAAACACCTAGCCTATTATTGGACCGCCATCTGCGCCATGAAAGTTGTAACTAGGATCTTGGTGTGTCATCTCTAGCATTTCATTGAGCTCCTGGTTCCTTTGAAGCAAACAGGTTTCATCAATGTGAGGTGTATCACTGGCAACTCTCTCTATGCCATGGATCTTGACCAAAGTTGTCACTTTGCGCATCGCCCCCACAATTGCTCTTAAATTGGACTTCAAGAAGGTGTTTGATTCTGTCAGCTGGTCTGCGTTGGATGCCGTCCACCGAGCACGCGGTTTCGGGGATAGATGGTGTGGGTAGATTCACTCTATCCTTGCCACTGGGAAGATGGTGGTGCTCCTAGATGGTTTCCTTGGAAGATGGATCAAATGTAAGAATGGCCTTCGGCAAGGGGATCTGCCCCTAACCACTGATCATCATTGATCCCCTCTCAGGAGATCGCGTGGGATACATCCCCATAAAGGCTACGACGCCCTCTTGTGGACAGCCTTCCTTCCCTGTCACTCAATATGCGGATGACACTCATTCTAGTGAAGGCGGATATGGAACAGATCTTGGAGCTGAGGTTGATCTTGAAAATTTTATCAGTGCTGAGGTATGAAATCCATCTACGATGGTGGACAAAGATTGATATAGTGGAGCAAATGAAGATCATCACAAAGCAATTGGAGGCCTTCGCAAGCCAACAAGCGAAGGACAAGTGCTCCTCGCCGGGCTGGTGCCTTTGGTGTACCGTTTCTAGCAGGGGGGTCACCACTGTCACCGCCACCGCCGGACCTCCACCCATCGAGCAGTTTGCCCACCCCCACCATCCCCTCACTTTCGCTGCCAACCACCATCAGCCGCCAGTACCCTTTTCCACCTCCAGCCATGTCCTTACTCGCCACAACCACCTACCCTCACCCTACAGCCCAAATCCCACCCCAATTTTGCCATCCACTACCAGCAGCAGCCCAACCATTAGCAGCAGCAGCCTACCATCCGCATCAACAACCCTACCATTAGCAGCAGCAACAGATTTTCATCGCCGCATCCATGTCTCCACCTGGCAACCGATTTCATACGCCGCTATGGCCGCGCCCCTACACAACCAATCTATGGATCCACCCCGCCCATCACCTCCCTCCCAACCCCCCAACCCCCACCTAACAATCACCTCAACTCAGTTTTTGGTTCAGGCGTGCCTCGCTTGCACAAGCTCGACTTCCCGACTTACGACGGTTCGGTCGATCCTCTTGGTTGGCTCCATAGATGCGAGCTGTTTTTCCTCGGTGCGCTGACAAGGTCTGCACTGCAACGTACCACCTCACCAATGATGCTCACTTTACTTAAAGGTTGAGCGCGATTTCGGCTGCCGACATGGGGGCAGTTCAAGGAAGCTTGCCATGTTCAATTTTAGCCGTCACTCTGCGCCAATCCTTTGGGCGAATTGGCACGCCTGTTGTTCACTTCCTCAATTGCCGACTACACCAGCAGGTTTCTAGCACTCATGTGCCACAACAATGAGTCGTTAACACCATCCCGACAATTGTTTCTATACACAGCAGAGCTAGGGCTGCCCGATGGTCTTCGTGTTAACATCGAGCTTCAGCAGCCATGTGACCTCCAAACTGCCATCTCCCTCTCCAAGGCCTATGAGCAGCAGCATTTCCCACCAATAACGTCACCACACCAACCTTCTAGTCCAATAGGGCCCTTGTTACCCTCTGATCTTCTTGCGGTCAACATAGCTACAATACCTTCCCCGCCGGCGCCACTAGCACATGTTCTGCCATCATCCACTCCAAAGCGAACCCCATCACGACAGGTTCGGCACCTCACTCTAGCTGAGTTAGCAGAACGTCATCTCCAAGGCATTTGCTTCAACTGCGATGAGATTTATGTTCGGGGTCACCAATGTGCGTGGCTTTTCTTCATCAAGGTTGATGACTATGACCAAGATAGCTCCACATATGCTAGCACCCAAGGGCCCCTGGGAGGCAATTGACAACATACAGCTTGTCCGCAAGCTGTTTTTCAAGGGAGAGATGTTATGTGGACCAGCCCATCAAGCATAGAGTCTTATCCCTTAATTAGAGTCCTAGTTGATTAAGCGTCTTTGTTAGGAAAGAGTCCAATTAGTTTAGAGATTGTGTTAGAGTTTGAATAGATGTATTGGCTTGTTGGTCAAGTCTTGTTTATTATATAAAGGGGCCGACCCCTCTCAATAAAGCAGAGAAGAATGTTGTCGTTCACTTTTATCTACATTTCAGTAATTAGGGTTAGGTCAGTAGTAGATTCTTTCACTGCACCTGTGAAACGCCCAGTCACCTTTTCTTCGACTGCCCACAAATTCGAGACGTTTGGTTTCGCTCTGTCGGTAGTCTAAGTATCTCGGGGCATTAGCCCATTGAGGATGCCTAGCAGACTTCCTCATCGTGT
>NC_041393.1:316898176-316904932 GCF_002162155.2 Triticum dicoccoides
TACACCGCTCATGTTGCGGCACATGATCATTGATCACCTCAACCTGGGTACAGTTTGCTGCCCCCGTCGTGTTGATCCTTCCCCCCATCAACCTCTTGATCTTTCCCCCATCAACCTCTGGTGTGCCACCCTTGTTTGAGTGTGTTACACCGCTCATGTTGTGGCGCGCTTGTTGTACCTCCCCACCGAGGGACACTGTGTGCGCGCATAAGTGTGTCCCACCACGGCTGTGTGTGTATATGTAATTGCATGTGTTTCCAGTAATGGAATTTAAGTGGGCGATCTCCCTTCATTGTTTTCGCTCAAGAAAAAAGAACCCAAATGAAGCACTCTGGCCCTGGCATTTTTTACAACTAAATTTACCATCTGAAAAGAAAAACAAACCAAAAAAAAACTGAAACTTGCCATCCAACAAGAAAGTTGCCATGCTTGACAACTAAAGTTGTCGTCCTCGCGTCACTAAACTTGCCATAAAAAACGTTCGGAGTTGCCATGTGTTCGTGCCACACGTGTGGCATTTATCAGGGTCCAAAAAGAATACTGCCTCCATTCTAAAATATATGACGTTTTGGTAGGCTAGTCATATATTCTAGAACGGAGGTAGTATAAGTTAGCCGGCAAGCTTCGGCGAGTTGAAATCGTCATTGTTGTTGAATTGCAGTATACAGATGTGCCTGCAAACAATAGTGTAACACACTTCCAACTCATGAATCCGAAGAAAGTTTTACCTATTACCAAACTGTTTGAACCATTAACATAATCCATGGCTTCTAGCCATAAATTACACGGCTAGCTATCATGAAAGTAATAGTCAAATTTAAACATTTCTAGAGAAATTCGAAACAAATATTCGATTCTACAACAATTAAATCTAAAGCAAGCAGCACGCAGCAGAAGAGAAGACATCCACCATGCTGGACTTACGCGGAGAAAAGGGTGGATGAGCGACCATGGAAACCGCTTCTCGTACCGCACCACGGCCGTCTGCAGCTTGCCGCCACCCCCTCCCACGGAGAGGTCCCCGGACATCGGGCGGCGGTACCGGAGGTAATCCGCAATGGAGCTGCTCGCGGCGAACCGCTCCGCCCCGTCAGTCGCCGCGGCGAACGGTAGCAGAACGCGGCGGTGCCGGTGCCGGCGCCGCGCGAGGGTGGGAAAGGCGGCGAAGGAGGTGGAATACGCGGCTGGTGCTGTGGAGAGCATGGCAAGCGCCGGGTTAGCTAAGGCTAGGGTTCGGATGGGAGCGTGTGCGTATGATGGTCCTCACGGAAGGAGCGGGCGAGCACGGAGCTGAGGTTTCCCGATGATTGGCTTGGTCTTACGCTACGCGTGGTCACTGAGCGCGAGGCCCGATGGACTGCTGACATCACAGTCCTTCCCTTCGAGCTGAGCAGTGCGCGCGCGGATGGCTCGCCATCGGCCACGATTCCCTCGGCGGGACACGCTAAAGGCCAACACTCCAAGGACCCAAATGCTTCAGCCGCATCCGTTTGAAGATAAACGGACAAAAAACGTAACTCGATGCGCGATGCGCGGAGTAAATATACAAACATTCATTTTTCGCCCACTTTTGACCACGTTCATGAACCAAACTTGGGTCATGTTTGCATTGAAACGGGCATGCGGGGACAGGGGACACATGCCCTTGTCCTCCCCTGGTCCGCCCGTCGGTGACACAAATAGCCCTTTTTCTATTCCCTCCTCCCTCCATCCCTGCGCCCCTAACCTTGCCATAGTCGCTACCATTTTCTCGGCCACCTCGATGTCCAGCCCGGCAGCCCCCCGCCCCTTACGGCCGCCATTTTCTTGGCCACCTTGCTATCCAGCCCGTTCGTCGGATTTGAGGAGAGCGCATCCAACCGCCAGATTTGAGCGCATCCGGCCGCGGGAGGCTGCACCTTGCCATGGATTGGCTGGGTACCGAACCGCACGGCCCCGACAACACCTTCACGCCGCATGAAGGTATTGACTCCGCCTCTAGCCGCTCAAATCTAGGGATGGCAATGGGTAGCCATTACCCATGTACCCTGCAAGTAAAAACCCTAATAGGGTGAGGGTATGGGACAAAAAATTACCCATAGATATATAAATAGAAAAATGTTAAACCCCGTAGAGCAGGTACGGACATGGGATCATATAACTCATACCCACATACCCACGTACCCGTATAAAATGTATATGAACTCCAAATTATCTCTACACTTTGCCATCAATTTGTGAACTCAAAATGTATTACTATGTGATGATGATTTGATGTGTTGTTGTTTACGAGAAAGTGATGTTGTTTATTAAATATGTTGTTGTTTATGATGTGTTGTTATTATAGTCTGTTGTTGTTTACAGATTATAATTATATGTTATTGTTTATGACTATGAGTTGTTCAAACTAATGCTTTGCCAACATGGGTAATTTTACCCGCGGGAACCCATCTACCTTGTCGGGTAACGAGTATGGGAAAAAATTGTACCCATTGACGGGTACAGATAAGGGTGATGGGTAAGGGTATGGGGTGGCTTCACCCGTACCCAGACCCTGCGGGTGCCATCCCTACTCAAATATATCTCGTCGGCGGTTCGCCACCACACACGTCCAGCCATCGTCTGGGCTCGGTGTGGGCCAACGGCTCGTCGGCTCACTGTTGCCGCTCATAAAGTGTGAGGACTGCCCGTGACAGGTCATTCGCCGCATATCTACAATGCTGGAACATTCCGGATGTGTGTTCATCAAGTGCAAAAACAATGGGGTGTGTGCTTGTTTTCCTTTGGTTGTGCTCTTGGATTCGGCACATTTTCAATAGCTCTTTGCTGACACTCAAATTTGTGTGTGGGATGGATGCAAGTTTGGTATTGGCAAGAAGAATACATTGATATATTGATAGGACCAAATTTGATAGATGTTCGTGCACTCGTTGCGAGAATAGAGGCTAGAGATGAGACTAGATGCCAAGCAACATCTACTTCTTTTTAGAATCGAAGAAGAAAGACGTATGCAAGTCGCAGATCAACAATGAAGGCATCAAGAAGACACTAATCCGACTTATGAGAGCAGTTATGGAAGTTAGATATCTTTTAAAAATCTAATTTGTAGTTCTTGTTTTCTTTGGTTTTACTATTCTAGTCAAGAATTGGTGAATGTACTCCAATGTATCAAAATGTCGTTGATGAAATGATAAAAGAAATGCAGCCAAAAAAATGTATACATACGGGCACTAGCCGACCGTGGCGGGCCAGATGTGCCCGCGCATTAGGCGCACAGCCAGCGCATCCATGAAAATGGTCGGACGCCGCCCCATTTCCCTACCCAAACGGACGAAATCTGGACAAAATAGACATCTGTTTGGGGTCGTGCATTGGAGTTGGCCTAAGAGCATCTACGCGTGGTCACCGAATCCGTCCTTCAAACCCACACGGACGCGTTCGCAAGCGCTGATCAGTCAGTCCTTAAATCGCGTCGTCTATATCCATGTATCTCATATCTGATACATTGTATCCATACTAAATCATGCAACGTAAATAAAGCTACGTAGATCATAAAACAGACATAGAATCGGGCATAGAAATGCACATTCCGATCATCAAAAGATCACCCACAGATGTCCAAAAGATTGCCAAAGTTCACATAATCCACATAAACGACGAACAAGTTTCAACTACATTATAAAAACTTGAAATTAAAGGTGGAGACGGAGGATCTTCACCACTTTGTTGTCGGCCCTTTGCCCTTACGGTCGTCGGTGCAGTTGTAGGCATCCGCGACTGGTGGTGGATCTCCAAGTCAACCGAGGAGGCGTCTTCGTTGTCGGGCGAGGAGTCGAAGAGGACGATGAGCCCTTTCAACCATGGGATGGCCCTGTCTTCATACCGCTTCAGCTTTGCCACCCGAGTCGCCTCCGCCGCCAAGTGCTCTGACTGCTCAACGGCAAGCCAGAGCGCCTTGGTGTTCTTCCGGCGGAGCCGCCGAGCGTCCATCTCCATCGTCGCAAGTGAAGTGAATAGCGGTATTGATGTAGGGCAAAACCCTAGGTGGATGATCTTTCACGTTTGGAGGGATCCCACGGGAGAAACACGAAGAACACGCGGAAGCACAAAGGGGAAATCACGGGGAGGACGAGAGAGAATCACGAAGCCGACAGAGAATCAATCACACGAGTGCTAGATCACCGAACACAAAGAGGTACATATGATCCACAGTCAACAAAGGTAAGGATACAAAGGACAGTTCATCTCCTAACGGAGGTCTTGATGGTCTTCCCTCGAGAGGGGTCTTGAATCCGCTTGGGGGATCTTCTCCGAAGAGGTCCTGAACTCCGAGGAGAAGTATCCAAGTGGATGAGCAAAGGCTCTCTCACAAATATGAGCTAATCCAATGCTAACCCTAATACGAAGCTAGGAGACGAGTATATATAGTGCTAAGCCACGAAGGGGTAAGTGCACTGCGCACAGGCAGGCCGGTAGTACCGGTCATGGGGCCGGTAGTACCGCTGAGAGCTCATGAGGGGTGGTAGTTCCGGTCGAGGAAGGCGGTACTACCGCTGGGAGGTCGGGCACTGGCTCCTGGAGGTGGGCGTCGAAAGAGCCAGCGGTTGTACCGGAGGTTGGGGTGGTTGTTCCGGTCTTTGGGCCGAAACCGGTAGAACCGGTGCTGTACCGGCCTTGCACCGCTTCATCATAGAATAGCTCCCGGTTGTTGGGCGGTGGTTGGCCGGTTGTTCCGCTCGGGTGGTGGTTGGGCAGTTGTACCGGTCCTCTGTAACGCCCTCGATGCGGCTATATCTCCCACGTGTCGAAGCACGACTTAGAGGCATAACCGCATTGAAAGCAATGTCGCAAGTGAGGTAATCTTCACACCACCCATGTAATACATAAGGGAAAAAGATACATAGTTGGCTTACAATCGCCACTTCACACAATTACATGAATAAAGCATTACATCATACAGATACAATCAAGGTCCGACTACGGAACCAAAATAAAAGAAGAACCCCAAATGCGACAAAGGTCCCCGATCGACCCCAACTGGGCTCCACTACTGATCAACTAGAACGGAAACACTACAAAGGACAAGATCTTCATCGAGCTCCTCCTGAGCTTGGTTGCGTCATCTGCACGGACTCAACGGCACCTGCAAGCTGGGTTTTGGAAGTATCTGTGAGCCACGGGGACTCAGCAATCTCGCACCCGCGAGATCAAGACTATTTAAGCTTATGGGTAAGGTAAAGGTATGAGGTGGAGCTGCAGCAAGCGACTAGCATATATGGTGGCTAACATACGCAAAAGAGAGCGAGAAGAGAAGGCAAAGCACGGTCGATAAAGGTATGATCAAGAAGTGATCCTGGACTACCTACGTCAAGCATAACTCCAACACCGTGTTCACTTCCCGGACTCCGCCGGAAAGAGACCATCACGGTTACACACACGGTTGATGTATTTTAATTAAGGTCAACTTCGGGTTTTCTACAACCGGACGTTAACAAATTCCCATCTGCCCATAACCGCGGGCACGGCTTTCGAAAGTTCAAATCCCTGCAGGGGTGTCCCAACTTAGCCCATGACAAGCTCTCACGGTCAACGAAGGAATAGACCTCCACCCGAGATGTTCCGATCAGACTCGGTATCCCGGTACAACAAGACATTTCGACAGGGTAAAACTAAACCAGAAACACCGCCCGAATGTGCCGACAAATCCCGATAGGAGCTGCACATATCTCTTTCTCAGGGCACACTCAGATAGGTCAAGCTACGAGTAGAACCAACCCTCAACTTTCCCCGAGGTGGCCCCGCAGGCTGCCCAGTTCGGACCAACACTCAGAGGAGCACTGGCCCGGGGGGGGGTAAAATAATGATGACCCTTGAGTCCGCAAAACCCAAGGGAAAGAAAAGGCTAGGTGGCAAATGGTAAAACCAAGGTTGGGCATTGCTGGAAGAGCTTTACTTAAGGCGAACTGTCAAGGGGTTCCCATAATAGCCCAACCGTGTAAGGAACGCAAAATCCAGGAACATAACACCGATATGACGGAAACTAGGGCGGCAAGAGTGGAACAAAACACCAGGCATAAGGCCGAGCCTTCCACCCTTTACCAAGTATATAGATGCATTAATTAAGTAAGATATATTGTGATATCCCAACAAGTAAGCATGTTCCAACAAGGAACAACATCTCCATGTTCCAACAAGGAACAAACTTCGATCTTCACCTGCAACTAACAATGCTATAAGAGGGGCTGAGCAAAGCGGTAACATAGCCAATCAACGGTTTGCTAGGACATGGTGGGTTAGAGGTTTGACATGCAATTTGGGAGGCTGACAAGCAAAAGGTAGGCATCGTAGCATTGGCATAGCAAGAGCGAGCAAACTAGCATAGCAAAGATAGTAGTGATTTCGAGGGTATGATCATCTTGCCTGAAATCCCGCAAGGAAGAAGAACGAGTCCATGAAGAAGACAAACGGACGTAGTTGAACGGATCCTCACAAACGCGACGTTATCGGAACCAACCCGAAGAAGCAATCACCGGAAAAGGAGCACACAACATAGTAAATAACCAACACATCAACATGGCATGATGCACAAACGAGTATGATGCATGTCCGGTTTAATGAAGCATGGCATGGCAAAGTGCACAAGCAGTTCTACAAATTAAGTGGAGATCAATATGCAACGAGTTGCATATTGACGAAACACCACAACAAGTTATTTAGTTTGATCTCGTTTATGTACTCAACAATATTAAATGTTGGTTAACATGGCAAGAGGGTGAA
>NC_041393.1:316905846-316906231 GCF_002162155.2 Triticum dicoccoides
GTCACCATGATAAACTAGGCAAAATTCTACCCCATTTACATATAAAGTTTATTAAAATTGGAGTTACGGTTATTTAGTTATGAATTAAAGCATTTTAGCATGGCATAGGAGCAAATTAATGCAAACAACATTTTTAACATTTTAAATATAGATGAAAGTTGGATATTCTTAATCTACAC
The DNA here is from genome assembly GCF_002162155.2 of Triticum dicoccoides. Lineage (NCBI taxonomy): Eukaryota > Viridiplantae > Streptophyta > Magnoliopsida > Poales > Poaceae > Triticum > Triticum dicoccoides. Next base: position 316,906,026 of record NC_041393.1, read on the forward strand.
AAAATTCTGAGCAAGTTTCATATATAAAACATTTTAATCCGATGCACGGTTAGTGAGTTATTAAATGCATGAACTAGGGGGACTAAACTGTAAAACTGGCAGTCTCAGGAATAATAGGAAAAAATCAGGCGCTGAAAAAAAACACATGACGGGCTGAATCTGGGACAAGCCCAACAGTGGTAGGCGCTGGGAGGCAGCTCACCATG
>NC_041393.1:316906241-316907156 GCF_002162155.2 Triticum dicoccoides
GCTCGGCCCGGTTCGGTGGTAGAAGGGAGGCCGGCAGGGGGTGCTCAGCTGGGCCTCGCGGGCCGTTCGGAGGGGAGGCGAGCGGCGCTGGGCCTTGCGCGGCACAGGGGAGCGGCTGGGCCGGCGGAGAGGAATCCGACCCACGCGGGAGTCAACGCGAGCGAGCGGGCTCCTTCTGGATCGAAGCAGAGCCATGGCAATGGCGGCGGCTGGCGAACTTGGTGGCGGGGACGGAGGAGAGGGGCTCCAGTGAGGTCAGGAATGGATGGATCCGGCGAAGGGGATCCCAGATCCGGTGACGGAGGTGGCCGGCGGCACTCGGGGACGCGGAAAACGGCGAAGTGGAGCTCGTCCATGGTGGCGGCATTTCCTGTGGCAACAGAGGGAGGGAGAGAGCTGGTGAGGAGAGGAAGGAGAACGGAAAAGGGAGAGAGAGGGAGGCGAGGGCGGCACTGGCCTGCTGTCGAAGGGCTTGCCGGCGGCGAGGCTCCGGCGATCGACGAGTGCAGAGCGGCGGAGGAGCTTGGATCGGGGTCTCCCTCTCCTGGTCTGGAGCTCGGGGAGCAGGGGCGACGCGGCGCGGGCCTCAAAGCCCAGATCGGGGCCCGGGCGGGCCTGGAGCGGGCCTGGCGGCGCGGGGTGATGTGGGCGCGGGGAGGCGACGTGGCAGCTTCACGTTGGCTGCGGGCGCTGCTGGAGCGGCGGCTGGCCACACAGGGCACGCCAAGTGGCGAGATGGTGGTGGCTGGCGCCAGAAATTGAGGAGAGGAGGTGGGAGGCGGCGGCGCGGCCGTCAAGGTGGGAGGAGGCTGGCGGCACGCGGATTTCGAGGAGGGGGGTTTGGCTGCTGCCAAAAAAATGGAAGGGAGGCTTCCTTTTATAGGTAGGGGCTAGGGTTTGAAGGGTTAGGAGGGG
>NC_041393.1:316907278-316921047 GCF_002162155.2 Triticum dicoccoides
GGGGGGGGGTTTGGTGGGCTGCAAGTGGTAGCGAAAAGAGGTTGGGCTGAGATGAGGGGAGAGGAGTGCAGCCCGGCAACTGTTTCCGGAGACCGAAAACGTCCGACGTTTGACCGGCTATACTGCCGCTATAGTTATCCGTTGGGGCATCAAACGAACTCCGAATGCGATGAAATTTGACAGGCGGTCTATCTACACTATAATAAGACCGCACGTCAACTCTCATCCCATTCCGAGAACATTTTCCGGCCACTTATAAAATACTATTTCGGACATGCCGCGGGCGCGTGCAAGTGTGTCTGGGCTCAGAACGGACAACGGAAAGAACGGGGGAACCGGGACGGATGCAAGTTTTAAAACATGATGATGCAATGCACATGATGACATGATGAAATGAAACACACAAGCAAATGACATGGCAACTACAGCGAATAACTGCACGGCACCTGGCACATCGGTCTCGGGGCGTTACAACACTCCACCACTACAAGAGGATCTCGTCCCGAGATCTAGAATGGCACCGGAGGGAAAAACGGAAGAGAAAAAGAAAGGTAAAACTAAGTTGCTTCTTCGACAAAAGAGTGAAACCAAAGAACCTTGAGAGGTTGAAAAGTTGAAAGAAAGGACATAATAGAGTTGAACACAATTGAGAGCACTGCGGTAGAAAATAGAAACAAGGAACACCATGTGAACCTTGGAGGTTGCAAAGCTATGAATCAAGAGTTTAATGGACAAGATAGAATTTGAAACCACTCCGGTTAAAACAAGATGAGAGGGGAAGAATTCGGGCAGTACTCGGGTTGAACATGGAAGGAATAGAACATGAACTTGAGAAGATGGGATGTTACTTGATGAAATCAACAACACACTGCCTCCGGGAGAAAGAAATAGAAGATTGATAATTGAAATAAAAGAATGTTGAAGAAAATGCCAACTTCTGTCACAAAAGAGTTTGGAAAGCATCCTTGCAAAGAAGAATTGAACGGAGTTGTTGGAAAATCAACAACGAAAAGCACAAGCTTGTAGTGGGCTTATGGAAAACATCTCAAAATTATGAGGTGACAACCGGCCACTAACGGAAACAATTGCTTGCTTGAGATCAACGAAGAGATGAAAACTTCTTCCACCAAGATGATAAAGAGATAACTTGGATCATTGGCAAGCACCACAAATAGCAACATTCCCAATGGAAGGCTTTTAGGTGAAATATGACACAAGATAACTCCAACAACGAGGTTGATGGATTTAAAAATAACTCATTCTTAACAACATGTGAATCAAGGAACATGAACTCAAATTATCAAGAATGACATAATACCACCTCCAAAATATGGTAGAAAGAATTGCACTCCGGATTACCATATGAAGAAAGCTTGAGCTCCTTAGGAAAGAATCTCGATGAAAACTTTGAGAAGGGAATTAAATCCTTGATGAACCATCATGTAGAACCTCCCTGAAGAACTCCGGTAAACAAAAGGAATGAAAAGAAAGAGAAATTGAAAACACAAGGTGAATCCTTGCAATGATTTAGATGGATCTCCGTGATAATTAGAGCTTGGAACTCCGGGAAAAAGAGAAGATGAAACAAATGAAACCGAGAATTTTAAGGGCCTCCGGAATAAAGAATTAATCACTTGGATGAACAAGAATAAGAATTATGTTATGCTTATCCTTCACCAATTAAATTGATGACAAACAACGGATTTGGCATACTACTTATTCTCGTAGAAAGGATTAAAAGAGATATATCAAAACTTGAGAAGGTCTTCAACGAACCACCGGTAGGATTGGAACTACAAATGAATTGATATGATGAACAAGGAAGAGAGATCTTGAAAGAACCACCGTAAGAATTGAAAATGATCGAAGTAGGGGTGCATCAGCGGTAAGAATTAGCAAATGAACAAAGGTGCTTGAGACAAACTAGATACATGAGAACAAAGAGATCAAGAACTGATTAGAGGATATTCGATAGATGCACCGGCAAGATAGGAGAATGATAACTGACGGCTGAGAATGAATAAACCTGAATTGATGGACTCCGGATGACAAACTGAGAAGACTCTTGAATATCTCCTGATGGGTGAAAAAGATTCTCACAATCGAAAACAATTATGAGAGGATGGCAACAAGCTAGCACCATGAATCTTGAAGAGAATAGAGCAAGATTAAAGAGAAACTCTTCTTCGGTCTTCAAATGATGAGAATGACAACGAGAAACACCACCAAGAATTATTGAGGCACACCGGAAGAATCAAAAGCGAAGAGGTTGAGCCAACTATGAAAAGAATTTGAAAGATCTTGGAGAAAAGCATTTGACTAATGATAACTCATTCTTACGTCAAACTTGGAGAAGAATTTAGGATAGCTCTGGGAAAATAGAAGAGTCAGGTAAGATTCTGGAAAAGACCTGTGGGTTAGGGCCCACTCAAAAGAACACCGTTGAAAAGATTTAAAAGAGATGTTGCACCGGTTGAATTAAATGACTTGAATGAGATACCAATCTCGAAAGAGCTTGAACGAATGCAGAGTGGAAACACAAATCTTCGAGATATCTTGAGCACTCCGGAACAATAGAATAGCGGGAAGTGAATAAATATGAGGAGCACCGTCAAGAGAAGGTATTTGAGGCGAGAAAAAGGGGATATAATCGACAAATCTTGACTTGAATCCACCGGAGAAGAGAAAAGACAAAGAATGATAACTTGAAGCTCCGTTACGATCTTCATGAGAATCACCGGATAAGAATATTGACGGAAAATAATGGAGAAACTTCCCATCAATAAAATGGATACTCGATTAAGAAATCTGAGTCCTTGAAGAAAAAGGGTGGGTGGGCGGGAAAAACAAAGGCAACTTGGAGACGGATGAAACAAACACCCTTGAGAAGAAATGATAATTGGTCTTGCTGATGTTGAAGTGATCGGATCCACTTGAAGAGAAACACACCGGTTGAAAAGGATTGACAAGACAATCTCGATTATCCAGAATGATTAGTATTCAAATCGGAGTATGAGAACACCATTTGGGGAAGGTATGGAATCAACACTTGACATTGAATCAACTTGAATACCACAGCTCAAAACAAAACAAAAGATTGGCTTGCAAAATAAGCCGGAACAAACATATGATAGAGATTTCGTCCGAAGTTTTCGTGGTGGGGCCTACACGGGCTCGATCGTACAGCACCATCATGTACAAGGCAGTGCACATGACATACGAAGCGTCCCCGAGTCGGCATAGCCAAGGACTCTTTAAGACACAACGAGACCACTGTAAAACCAACCGTGAATAGGTGGACCACTAGACGTCGAACCCCAATTTCATATCATACATCCGTCGGAAAGATATCCTAAGAGCTACTTGAATTCCCACCTATGAAACTCCCGAAATTTTCAGGTTATGCAATCAGGTGTTGGGGATACAGGGGAAGCATAGTATCTCACCCAAACTAGCAAATCCTACATCCAGCTGTATCCATCCTTCAACACATAACCAAGAAACCTTCGGAAATCATCTACCTCAACCTTCGAAAAGCATCCGTTATACAAGTTATGGCGATACTCCCGAACCCCCGCCCCAGTACTGGGTGGCATCGAGGTTATCTCACCAACGAACTGCATAAAAGAGATTTTCGATGTCGGCGTACTAAACTCAGGTATTCCAGAACTGCAACGATAAAATTATGATGACAACACCTCAGAGCTCAACTCCCCGGGACACTTCCACTAAACCCCTGACAGGAGGCACCAAGACAATGTTCTCATCATAAAACCATCGGAACGATTCCAAGATACCCGCGTGATCCTAAAAAAAATTTAGTGAAATTTGAGAAGAGAAGAGTCAAAACTCTACGTCAGGATGCCTTACCAGAGCGATGAAGAGACTGGGGAGTAAAAAGAATTCCTAACTCTCCGATATATAATTCCTAAATGACTCAAAACATTTTTCTAGACACAACTCGGCCGCTAAAAACGATCAAGCAATGGGGCTCCTAAGGTCGGGGAAGGCTCTGATTACCAACTTGTAACGCCCTCGATGCGGCTATATCTCCCACGTGTCGAAGCATGACTTAGAGGCATAACCGCATTGAAAGCAATGTCGCAAGTGAGGTAATCTTCACACCACCCATGTAATACATAAGGGAAAAAGATACATAGTTGGCTTACAATCGCCACTTCACACAATTACATGAATAAAGCATTACATCATACAGATACAATCAAGGTCCGACTACGGAACCAAAATAAAAGAAGAACCCCAAATGCGACAAAGGTCCCCGATCGACCCCAACTGGGCTCCACTACTGATCAACTAGAACGGAAACACTACAAAGGACAAGATCTTCATCGAGCTCCTCCTGAGCTTGGTTGCATCATCTGCACGGACTCAACGGCACCTGCAAGCTGGGTTTTGGACGTATCTGTGAGCCACGGGGACTCAGCAATCTCGCACCCGCGAGATCAAGACTATTTAAGCTTATGGGTAAGGTAAAGGTATGAGGTGGAGCTGCAGCAAGAGACTAGCATATATGGTGGCTAACATACGCAAAAGAGAGCGAGAAGAGAAGGCAAAGCACGGTCGATAAAGGTATGATCAAGAAGTGATCCTGGACTACCTACGTCAAGCATAACTCCAACACCGTGTTCACTTCCCGGACTCCGCCGGAAAGAGACCATCACGGTTACACACACGGTTGATGTATTTTAATTAAGGTCAACTTCGGGTTTTCTACAACCGGACGTTAACAAATTCCCATCTGCCCATAACCGCGGGCACGGCTTTCGAAAGTTCAAATCCCTGCAGGGGTGTCCCAACTTAGCCCATGACAAGCTCTCACGGTCAACGAAGGAATAGACCTCCACCCGAGACGTTCCGATCAGACTCGGTATCCCGGTACAACAAGACATTTCGACAGGGTAAAACTAAACCAGCAACACCGCCCGAATGTGCCGACAAATCCCGATAGGAGCTGCACATATCTCTTTCTCAGGGCACACTCAGATAGGTCAAGCTACGAGTAGAACCAACCCTCAAGTTTCCCCGAGGTGGCCCCGCAGGCTGCCCAGTTCGGACCAACACTCAGAGGAGCACTGGCCCGGGGGGGTAAAATAATGATGACCCTCAGGAGCGCGACTCCCAAGGGAAAAGAAAAGGCTAGGTGGCAAATGGTAAAACCAATGTTGGGCATTGCTGGAGAAGCTTTACTTAAGGCGAACTGTCAAGGGGTTCCCATTATAGCCCAACCGCGTAAGGGACGCAAAATCCGGGAACATAACACCGATATGACGGAAACTAGGGCGGCAAGAGTGGAACAAAACACCAGGCATAAGGCCGAGCCTTCCACCCTTTACCAAGTATATAGATGCATTAATTATGTAAGATATATTGTGATATCCCAACAAGTAATCATGTTCCAACAAGGAACAACATCTCCATGTTCCAACAAGGAACAAACTTCGATCTTCACCTGCAACTAACAACGCTATAAGAGGGGCTGAGCAAAGCGGTAACATAGCCAATCAACGGTTTGCTAGGACATGGTGGGTTAGAGGTTGAACATGGCAATTTGGGTGGCTGACAAGCAAGTGGTAGGCATCGTAGCATTGGCATGGCAAAAGAGCGAGCAAACTAGCATAGCAAAGATAGTAGTGATTTTGAGGGTATGATCATCTTGCCTGAAATCCCGCAAGGAAGAAGAACGAGTCCATGAAGAAGACAAACGGACGTAGACGAATGGATCCTCACAACCTCGACGTTATCGGAACCAACCCGAAGAAGCAAACACCGGAAAAGAAGCACACAACATAGTAAACAACCCACACATCAACATGGCATGATGCACAAACGAGTATGATACATGTCCGGTTTAATGAAGCATGGCATGGCAAAGTGCACAAGCAATCCTAGAAATTAAGTGGAGCTCAACATGCAACGAGTTGCATATTGACGAAACACCACAACAAGTTATTTAGTTTGATCTCGTTTATGTACTCAACAATATTAAATGTTGGTTAACATGGCAAGAGGGTGAAGCAAAGTAAAACTACCTATCTAGTCAAGTTTAAATGAGGCCGGAAGCAACGAACAACAATTCCGGAAACTCCCCATATGCATATTTTAGATTAGGTCCTGTTCTGCCCTAAACACAATTTTAGAGTTGTTTAATATGCAAATAAAGGTCACCATGATAAACTAGGCAAAATTCTACCCCATTTACATATAAAGTTTATTAAAATTGGAGTTACGGTTATTTAGTTATGAATTAAAGCATTTTAGCATGGCATAGGAGCAAATTAATGCAAACAACATTTTTAACATTTTAAATATAGATGAAAGTTGGATATTCTTAATCTACACAAAATTCTGAGCAAGTTTCATATATAAAACATTTTAATCCGATGCACGGTTAGTGAGTTATTAAATGCATGAACTAGGGGGACTAAACTGTAAAACTGGCAGTCTCAGGAATAATAGGAAAAAATCAGGCGCTGAAAAAAAACACATGACGGGCTGAATCTGGGACAAGCCCAACAGTGGTAGGCGCTGGGAGGCAGCTCACCATGTGCTCGGCCCGGTTCGGTGGTAGAAGGGAGGCCGGCAGGGGGTGCTCAGCTGGGCCTCGCGGGCCGTTCGGAGGGGAGGCGAGCGGCGCTGGGCCTTGCGCGGCACAGGGGAGCGGCTGGGCCGGCGGAGAGGAATCCGACCCACGCGGGAGTCAACGCGAGCGAGCGGGCTCCTTCTGGATCGAAGCAGAGCCATGGCAATGGCGGCGGCTGGCGAACTTGGTGGCGGGGACGGAGGAGAGGGGCTCCAGTGAGGTCAGGAATGGATGGATCCGGCGAAGGGGATCCCAGATCCGGTGACGGAGGTGGCCGGCGGCACTCGGGGACGCGGAAAACGGCGAAGTGGAGCTCGTCCATGGTGGCGGCATTTCCTGTGGCAACAGAGGGAGGGAGAGAGCTGGTGAGGAGAGGAAGGAGAACGGAAAAGGGAGAGAGAGGGAGGCGAGGGCGGCACTGGCCTGCTGTCGAAGGGCTTGCCGGCGGCGAGGCTCCGGCGACCGACGAGTGCAGAGCGGCGGAGGAGCTTGGATCGGGGTCTCCCTCTCCTGGTCTGGAGCTCGGGGAGCAGGGGCGACGCGGCGCGGGCCTCAAAGCCCAGATCGGGGCCCGGGCGGGCCTGGAGCGGGCCTGGCGGCGCGGGGTGATGTGGGCGCGGGGAGGCGACGTGGCAGCTTCCCGTTGGCTGCGGGCGCTGCTGGAGCGGCGGCTGGCCACACAGGGCACGCCAAGTGGCGAGATGGTGGTGGCTGGCGCCGGAAATTGAGGAGAGGAGGTGGGAGGCGGCGGCGCGGCCGTCAAGGTGGGAGGAGGCTGGCGGCGCGCGGATTTCGAGGAGGGGGGTTTGGCTGCTGCCAAAAAAAATGGAAGGGAGGCTTCCTTTTATAGGTAGGGGCTAGGGTTTGAAGGGTTAGGAGGGGTTTTGGAGCGTCTCAGAGCCTCCGATCGCGATCTGAAGGACCAAAACGGAGGGGGGGGGTTTGGTGGGCTGCAAGTGGTAGCGAAAAGAGGTTGGGCTGAGATGAGGGGAGAGGAGTGCAGCCCGGCAACTGTTTCCGGAGACCGAAAACGTCCGACGTTTGACCGGCTATACTGCCGCTATAGTTATCCGTTGGGGCATCAAACGAACTCCGAATGCGATGAAATTTGACAGGCGGTCTATCTACACTATAATAAGACCGCACGTCAACTCTCATCCCATTCCGAGAACATTTTCCGGCCACTTATAAAATACTATTTCGGACATGCCGCGGGCGCGTGCAAGTGTGTCTGGGCTCAGAACGGACAACGGAAAGAACGGGGGAACCGGGACGGATGCAAGTTTTAAAACATGATGATGCAATGCACATGATGACATGATGAAATGAAACACACAAGCAAATGACATGGCAACTACAGCGAATAACTGCACGACACCTGGCACATCGGTCTCGGGGCGTTACATCCTCCCAGGCTGGGTGGAATGTCTCCTTGATCCTGATGTCCATCTTGCACCACTCCTTCTCCTTGGCTGCTTTCATGGTACCTGAGCACACAAAGTTTCTCTGTTTGAGGTAGTAGCCATGTCTCAAATGGGTCAAAGGGAAGTTCAACAAGGAGAGAGTTAACCTCGGATTGGATGGCACATGCTCGGGCTCTTATCATGGGTCCTCTTGGAGCAAGTGTGGTCGAAGTAGAGTCCATGGGGATGATGGAAGGATGCTCCGCATCATCTCCCCTCCCTTGGGAAAGATCCGACCTCGGATCAAGATCTGCATCACCATGGAAAGGCGAGAGGTCTTTGACATTGAAGATGTCGCTCACGGTGTACTTGTCTCGTGGGAGTTCAATCTTGTAGGCGTTGTCGTTGTAGCGTGCTAGCACCTTGAAGGGTCCGTCGGCTCGAGGGAGAAGCTTAGACTTGCGTTCGTTGGGGAAGCGGTCCTTGCGAAGGTGTAGCCACACGAGGTCTCCAATGTTGAATACCATGGGTTGCTTGTTGATGTTGAGCTTGGTCACTAGTCGTTGTACTTGGCGCTCGATGGTGTGTCTTGTATCTTCATGCATCTTCTTGATGTAGCTTGCCCGTGCACTCGCATCCATGTTGGTGCGCTCTTGTAGAGGAAGAGGTAGAATGTCCAATGGTGATAACGGGTTGAAGCCGTAGACGACCTCGAAGGGAGACTTGCCGGTAGTCGAATGTCTTGCACGGTTGTAGGCGTACTCGGCGATGGGTAGACACGCCTCCCACTCCTTGATGTTCTTCTTGATCAACACGTGAAGTTGAGTGGATAGTGTCCGGTTCGTCACCTCTGCTTGGCCGTTGGTTTGAGGATGGTATGCGGATGAGAACAAGAGCTTGATTCCGAGCTTGGCGCATAGCGTCTTCCAAAATTAACTCAAGAACTTGACGTCACGGTCGGAGATGATCGTCTTTGTCAATCCATGAAGTCGCAAGATGTCCCTACAAAAGAGATTTGCAATATGTGAAGCAACGTCTATCTTGTTGCAAGGAATGAAATGTGCCATCTTAGAAAATCTGTCCACAACAACAAAGACGGAATCCTTGCCATTTTGAGTTGTAGGCAAACCAAGTATAAAATCCATGCTAATGTCTTCCCAAGGTTGGTAAGGAATGGGAAGGGGCATGTAAAGACCATGGGATTGAGCTTTTGACTTAGCTTTGCGACATGTAGAGCAACGGTTGGTGAAGCGTGAGACATCACGAAACATCTTGGGCTAAAAGTAGTTCTTGGAGAGCGTGGCGAAAGTCTTGTCGCGTCCAAAGTGTCCCATTAGTCCGCCTCCATGAGCCTCTTGCAAAAGGAGCAAACAAAGAGAAGACTCGGGAATGCAAAGTTTGTTAGCTCTCATAAGATAATCATCCTTTATGTAGTATCGTTCCCAAGACGTGTGTGTCGAACACTTAGCGTAAGGAGTAGCAAAAGAAGGATCATGCTCATACAAGTCTTTTATATGCTCAAAACCAATAACATTCAACTCAAGTTGAGTGATAAGCATGCATATACGTGAAAGCGCATCCGCAACAACATTTTCTTTACCCTTAATATACTTGATCACATAAGGAAAAGATTCAATGAATTCACTCCATTTGGCATGACGCTTGTTCAATTTAGTTTGACCTTTTAAGTACTTAAGCGTTTCATGATCGGTATGGATGAAAAATTCATTAGGTCTAAGATAATGTTCCCAAACATGTAGCACACGCACTAAAGCATACAATTCTTTGTCATAGATGGGATAATTAAGTTGAGCACCGGAGATTTTTTCACTAAAATAAGCAATGGCTCATTTTTCTTGCATCAAAACTCCGCCAATTCCGGTACCACTTGCATCACAATGAACCTCAAAAGTTTTGTCAAAATTGGGCAAAGCAAGAATCGGAGCATGAGTAAGCAAAGACTTGAGTTCATCAAAAGTGGTGGATTGCAAAGATCCCCAAACAAAAGGAGCATTCTTCTTACTCAAAGCATGTAAAGGAGCGGCAATTGTGCTAAAGTTTTTCACAAAGCGACGATAAAATCCTGCTAGACCAAGAAAACTTCTCACTTGTTGCAAATTGGTGGGTTGGGGCCAAGTTTTAATTGCTTTAATTTTAGTTTCATCAACATGGACACCCTTGGAAGAGACAACAAAACTCAGGAAAACCACTTTGTCAACGCCAAAAGTGCATTTTTTCAAGTTTGCATAAAGGCATTCCTTGCAAAGAGTTTGCAACACATATTTAACATGATTAATATGCTCTTTCATGGTTTTGCTAAACACAAGGATATCATCAAAGTAAACCACAACGAAGACTCCAATGTAAGGTCTAAGCACATGATGCATAAGACGCACGAAAGTTCCGGGTGCTTCCGACAAACCCATAGGCATCACTAACCACTCATATAAGCCAAATTTGGTTTTGAAAGCGGTTTTCCATTCATCACCTTCTTGAATGCGGATTTGATAATAGCCACTTTTAAGATCTATTTTTGAGAAAAAGTTGGCTCCACTAAGTTCATCAAGCATATCATCTAAGCGAGGAATGGGGTGCCTATAACAAACGGTGATGGCGTTTATGGGTCTACAATCGGAACACAAGCGAAAACTGCCATCGGGTTTAGGTACAAGGATAACGGGAACGGCACATGGGCTTAAGCTTTCACGTACCTGACCGTTGTCGATGAGTTGTTGTACTTGTCGTTGAATCTCCTTGGTTTCTTCGGGATTGACACGGTATGGGGCTTTGTTTGGAAGTGGCGCTCCGGGGATGAGGTCGATTCGATGCTCAATGCCTCGTAAGGGAGGTAGACCCGGAGGTAGCTCATCGGGGAAGACATCTTTGAATTCCTGCAAAAGAGACTGAAACACTAAAGGTAACTCATGAGAGGTGTTAGTTGTTGGCTCTCCATCTTTGCACATGAGGACGAAGTGTATCACACTCGATGGGTTCTCACACACTTCTCTTATCTCACTTTTGGTGGCAAATAGGATGAGGTTTTTCTCTCTAGGCGAAGAGGCGCTCATATTTGGCTTGTGGCTCTCACTCACTTTTGGGTGGGTAACTTTTGCACTCTTCTCGCCATGGTGGGTGGTTTGCTTGTCGGCTATCACTTGACTAGGAGACATAGGTCGTAGCACATACTCCTTCCCTTTCATCTTGAAGCTATAGTGATTGGTGCGCCCATTGTGGATGACACCACGGTCGAATTGCCATGGTCGACCAAGAAGGAGGTGGCAAACGGTCATTGGGACCACATCACATTCCAAAGTGTCTTCATAAGCACCTATTTTGAAAGAGACTTGGACCGTATGCTCGACTCGTATAGTGCCGGAGTCACTTAGCCATTGAACCTTGTAGGGGTGCGGGTGCTTCTTCTTGACCAATTGTAGTTTTGAACATAGTTTGTCACTTGCCAAGTTGTGGCAACTACCTCCATCGATGATGACCTTGACGGACCTTCCATTGATGCCGGCCTTAGTGTGGAAGATGTGGCATCGTTGGTCTTCTTCTTGTTGATGTTGAAGCGTCAAGACTTTGGAGACAACGAGAGCGGGGCTCGAATCCTCATCACAAAAGACTTGATCATCTTCATCCTCGTTCACACGCCGGTGCATGGCCACTTGCTCAATAGCTTCCATTTCATCTTCACTCATTGAGTCGTAGGTGCCATCGTCGTTGAGGATCATGGTGCGCTTGTTGGTGCATTGGAAGGCTTTGTGGCCTCGGCCGCCACAAGTGAAACATTTGAAGGAGCTTGTCTTGACGATCTCATCGGTTGGAGTAGATGATGAAGCACGCGGCTTGAAGTTGCTTGTCGTAGGAGGAAGGCGACTTGAACTTGCCGAAGTTTTCTTGTAACTTGACTTGTCGTCGTTGCTTGGAGAAGATTTGGTTGACGTAGATGTTGGGGGAGTCGTTGAAGCTTGGATGTTGGAGAAGCCGTAGGTTTTGGATGAGTACTTGGCGTACTTGAAGTCATCTTGCACTTGACGTTCCGCCTTGGTTGCTTGATGCACGAGCTCAATGAGGTTGGAATATGGTTGGAAGTCGGCGATCTTCTTGATGGAATGATTGAGTCCATTCAAGAAACGTGCCATTGTTTGCTCATCATCTTCCTTGACATTGGCTCGAATCATGGCTATCTCCATTTCCTTGTAGTATTCTTCAACACTCTTTGTTCCTTGCTTGAGGAGTTGTAGCTTCTTGAAGAGATCGCGGTTGTAGTAGGTTGGTACAAAGCGTGCCCGAATGACATCCTTCATTTGAGTCCAAGTGGTGATTGGTGGTTCACCTTTTGCTTCACGGCGTTCAAGTACTTGTTCCCACCATATGAGCACATAGTCTTGGAACTCAAGTGATGCCATAGCGATCTTCTTCTCTTCCTCAAAGTTGTGCAAACGAAAGATTTTGTCGACCTTCAATGCCCATGAGAGGTATTCTTCGGGATCATTGCTTCCATTGAACTTGGGCATTGTGAATTTGAGCTTGCCATAGCGTTGCTCTTCATTATGTTGTTGGCAATGGTGATGATGATGCCCTTGATGTGGAGGGTAATCATCCTCATGTTGCTCTTGGCGTGGAGGAAGTCCATGATGAACTTGCTCTTGTTGACCTTGAGGTTGAGGTGGAGCTTGACGAGCTTGTGGAGGAGCTTGTCGTTGCACACGCGGTTGGTAGTTCCTCTCTTGGATTTCTTCACGAAGAGCTTCCTCCTTATTGCGCCGTTCGCGATCGCGGTTGGCGATGGCTCAACTTGATTCTTGAAGGGCATGTTGCGCCTCAAGCGCTTGCGCTTCTCGTTGTTGTTGTTGAAGACGTTGAGCCTCGGCGTCTTGTTCTTCTTGGTGGCCACTTGGTTTGATTGAGGACGAGGGAGTTGCTCATCGTCTTGTTGTTGTGAATGCTTGTCATGTAGCGGGTTGCGAGGTGCATGACGGTCTTGATTCGCGGCTCGTCGAAGAATGGTCGAAGATGGTGTACTTGAGCCGGAGAAGGTGTCATCGGAGTGTCGACTCGAGCGGCTCCGTCTTGAGGAGGAAGAAGTGGAATGATGCCGGTTCCTCATCAAGGCACGGATCTCGTCCATTCTTGCATCATTTTCTTGCTTGTGAGAGTCAAACTTGTCGTCGAAGTAGTCTCTTGTACGTTGCTCGGAGAGTCGCAAGTCGGTGGCGAGTGTAACGCCCGGATAATTAGGCTACAGTAAAACTCTTATAATGATGCCATGTCACCAGTGTTACTGTTGCTAACCAAGTGGTAGTTCAAAATCATTGCTAATTCAAAATATGAATTAGTGACAAACACCCTAAGTTTTCAAAAGTCAAAGCGAAAATGTTCGGGGGTTGCCAAATATTGCACTGGTAATTATGGTGAAGCAAACACCATTTTATAAAATGCCTAGATGCCCTAAAACTAAATAAAACAAAAAGGGAAAATAAATAAGAGAAAGAAATTACAAAAAAAAACTAAAAAGGGGGGGGAAGCCCCCTGGACCAGACAGCCCAACCCACCCGAACGACCACCGCCCAATCCCCCTGGCCCGCAGCCAGACTGGCCGGCCCAGCCGGCCCAGCCCCGCACCGCGTCCCCTTCCCCTGTTCCCCCGACCCGGGTCGGAACAGGGCGCGTCCCAACCGAACCCCCCTCGCCGGCGATGATACGGGGGATAAGATCGCCAGCACCCCCCCGCCTCCTCGATCCCGCTTCCCACTCGCCCCCAC
>NC_041393.1:316921198-316931002 GCF_002162155.2 Triticum dicoccoides
CCTCGGCCCCCGCGCCTCTCCCTCTCCCCTCCAGATCCATCTCCCCCTCCTTCCCCACCGCAACCGAGCGCCGCCATGGCCTCGCCGCCGTGAATCGCGCGGCCACAGTCTCCGCCTCGCCGCGCCTGCGTGTCCGTTGACGCCTCCGTCACCTTCCTCGTCCACCGGATGCCTCAGCTGGAGCGGAGGAGCCCCGAATCACCGGATCCCCTTCGCCCTCATCTCCGGCGGCCGCGTTCTTCACCAACTCCGGCGACACCCCCTGCTGCTACTAAACTACCACCGGCCTTCGTGCGTGCCGCTAGGTGAGCTGCCTCCCTCCTCCGCCCTCTAGCTCTCCTAGCTCGCGCGGTAACTAGCTCGTCGTCGTGCCCGGGCTCCGGTCGCCGCGGTGCACCACGCCGCCGTGGCCACGGCCCCTGTCGCACTCACCTGGGCACGGCATCGAGCTCCTCTTGCTCCCATGAGCCCAACGAGCTCGGGCCCGTGCCTTCCCGTGCCCTCTAGCCTCGTTTCCGACAGCGCCCGAACACCGGCGTCCGCTCGGCCTCTCGCAGCCGTCGTCCTAGCCCGTTACGGGCCGCGCCGCCACCATAGATGGACGCGGCGTCGAACGCCCGACTCAACGCACACGCGCACGCCCCCTCCCGTGCCTCTTTGCGCCATCCCTGATGGGCGCCCGAACGCAACGCCGCGGACCTCGTCGCCGGTGACGTTTCCGGCCAGGTCCGGCGATGCCACCACCACCACTCGACGCGCGGTCGAGTGACCGTTCGAACGCACCCACGCACGCCCGAAACCGAGCCCCGTAGCACGGTTCCGGCCAACTCCGGCGAGGGGCCACCGTTGTTTTGGTCGCCGGAGTTAGCCCCGGCGCGTCTCCGGCGGGTGCCGAGCTGGCACCCACGTGGCACCGTCTCGGGTCACTGACTGGTGGGCCCAGGGCCCCCTGTTGACCTGTTGACTGGGTCAACGTGCTGATTGGGCAGCCCAGTGGCACTGACATGCGGGCCCCATGCTATAAAAAAATAAAACAAATAGATAAACTGCTAATTAATTAAATTAGTTAATTAAAACTTTAACCTCTCACTGACTGCTAGGACCCACACACTAATTAACCCTTTCAGTTAATTTTAAAACTCTGTTATTGTCCCTGACAATGACATGTGGGTCCCACTGGACCCACCTGTCTGGTTTGACTGGTCAACTGACCAGTTGACCTGCTGACATCACTCTGATGTCATGCCGACGTCATAAATTCATTTTCGAATTAAATAAATAATTAATTAAATTCCAGAAATTAATATAATCTTTAGAAAATCATATCTTTTAATCCGTAACTCGGATGAAAATACTTTCTACATGAAAGTTGCTCAGAACGACGAGACGAATCCGGATACGCAGCCCGTTCGTCCGCCACACACCCCTAGCATACCGAACACACAACTTTCCCCCTCCGGTTCACCGGTCCGAAAACGCGAAACACCGGGAATACTTTCCCGGATGTTTTCCCCCTTCGTCAGTATCACCTACTACCGCGATTGGGCACACCTAGCATCGTTACTTGTCATGTCATGCATCGATATGCATTTGTTTGCATTGTATTCATTGTTTCTTCCCCCTCTTCTCTCCGGTAGACTACGAGACCGACGCTGCTGCTGCCCAGTTCGACTACGGAGTTGACGACCCCTCCTTCTTGCCAGAGCAACCAGGCAAGCCCCCCCCCTTGATCACCAGATATATCCTATTCTCTTCTATACTGCTTGCATTAGAGTAGTGTAGCCTGTTACTGCTTTCCGTTGATCCTATTCTGATGCATAGCCTGACATTGTTGCTACACCTGTTGATACCTTACCTGCAATCCTAAATGCTTAGTATAGGATGCTAGTTTATCATCATTGGCCCTACATTCTTGTCGGTCTGCCTTGCTATACTATTGGGCCGTGATCACTCGGGAGGTGATCACGGGTATATACTATACATACATACATACTATACAGATGGTGACTAAAGTCGGGTCAGCTCGAAGAGTACCCGCGAGTGATTCACGGATTGGGGGCTGAAAGGACCTTTGTCCCGACGGCCCTCTGTGTGGATCTTTGTGGCGGAGCGACAGGGCAGGTTGAGACCGCCTAGGAGCGGGTGGGCCTGGTCCTGTTCAGCGTTCGCGGATACTTATCACGCTTAACGAGATCTTGGTATTTGATCTGAGTTGGCTACGAGCCTATACGCACTAACCATCTACGTGGGAGTAGTTATGGGTATCCCGACGTCGTGGTATCAGCCGAAGCACTTCAGACGTCAGCGACGGAGCGGCGCGCGCCGGATTGGACTGGAACGCCTACTAGGCTAGGTCTGCTTCCGGCCGCCCACGCAACGTGCATGTGTGCTCAAGGCGATGGGCCCAGACCCCTGGGCGCTTAGGTTTAGACTGGCGTGCTGGCCTCTCTGTTGTGCCTAGGTGGGGCTGCGACGTGTTGATCTTCCGCGGCCGGGCATGGCCCAGGAAAGTGTGTCCAGCCAAATGGGATCAAGCGTGTTGGGTAAGTTGGTGCACCCCTGCAGGGAAGTTAATCTATTCGAATAGCTGTGATCTTCGGTAACAGGACGACTTGGAGTTGTACCTTGACCTTATGACAACTAGAACCGGATACTTAATAAAACACACCCTTCCAAGTGCCAGATACAACCGGTGGTCGCTCTACCTCAGGGATATGAGGAGGGGATCGCCGGGTAGGATTATGCTATGAGATGCTACTTGGAGATGCTACTTGGAGGACTTCAATCTACTCTCTTCTACTTGATGCAAGACGGTGGCTGCGAGAAGCGTAGTCTTCGACAGGATTAGTTATCCCCCTCTTATTCTGGCATTCTGTAGTTCAGTCCACTGATATGGCCTCCTTACACATATACCCATGCATACGTAGTGTAGTTCCTTGCTTGCGAGTACTTCGGATGAGTACTCACGGTTGCTTTCTCCCCCCTTTTCCCCTTTCCTTTCTTTCTGGTTGTCGCAACCAGATGCTGGAGTCCAGGAGCCAGACGCCACCGTCGACGACGACCCCTACTACACCGGAGGTGCCTACTACTACGTGCTGCCCGCTGACGATGACCTGGAGTAGTTTAGGAGGATCCCAGGCAGGAGGCCTGCGCCTCTTTCGATCTGTATCCCAGTTTGTGCTAGCCTTCTTAAGGCAAACTTGTTTAACTTATGTCTGTACTCAGATATTGTTGCTTCCGTTGACTCGTCTATGATCGAGCACTTGTATTCGAGCCCTCGAGGCCCCTGGCTTGTATTATGATGCTTGTATGACTTATTTTGTTTTAGAGTTGTGTTGTGATATCTTCCCGTGAGTCCCTGATCTTGATCGTACACATTTGCGTGCATGATTAGTGTACGATTGAATCGGGGGCGCCACAAGTTGGTATCAGAGCCGACTGCCTGTAGGAATCCCCCTTCCACACTCCTTGGCCGAAGTCGAGTCTAGTCACTACAAAACTTTTACTAACATGGCTGTGAGCCTTACGGGCCCACGTCGCCATTGGGTGGTACTAGGATCTTTTACTCCTCGACCTTTACTCTGGGACTCTGAACTCTTTTCTACTCGGGTTAAACGAATTTACTAACTATCATTAGGATCCTGTTACCACGTTCACCCCGAAGTTGGATAAGCCATAGTTATTCTGTAGGATAGCATTTTGAATAGTGCCCATGTTGTCATTTGACTCCATTGAAACATCTTTGTTTTCAGATGGAACCCACGAGGCAGGTCGTGCGCCACACTGCGGCCATTGGTGCCTCAGGATCACCTGCTGTGCTAGCTGATATGATGACCTATCTGGGTTATCGCTGGCACCCTGAGTACACCGTCTACGAGGAGTACCAGGACTTTAACCAGGAGCAGTACCGTGCCATCGTCCACCTCTACTCTCGGGAGTATGAGTCCACTACCGTGCTGCACACCGCTCATGGTGTTGGAGTGACCATCGAGATGGCAGTCCACGATGCTGCTCATGCTGCTCTAACACGTCTTCATGGAGAGTATCAGGCATTGGACACTTCCCCTTTCAGGCACATTCCTATCGCATCTGACGTTGGTGCGGAGGGATACTACACTGCCGCCTACTCCACCGTCACCCGAGAGCCCTTCCACCATCAGCGCCTGGTTCTGCATGCTGATGGGCTGGACCGAGCTAACAGAGCTCTTCGCCACGAGTTGTACACCACTCGTCAGCACCTTTACAGGGCTCTGACACTGTTGCACCCCTTTGTCCGGTCTGGACAGCTGCCGCATTCTGCGGTCTACCCAGCCAGGACCGTGATGCCCCACGGTGTCGGATGGCCAGAGGTGGGAGGCTACTCTCCCGCACTTGGTCCTCTTCTGCCACCTGAGCGTCGGATTCTACACCAGAGTATCCGCAGCCCCCAGGCCACTGACGTGGAGGACTATCCGTTGCCTCACTACCAGCTGTCAGGATACAGCTACCTTCACAGTACCTCCTGGGACTGATGTAGTCTTGCTCATTAGTCTTAGATGCACTCGCGAGCCTGCGTGCCGCCTATGATGACTTAATCTATGTACCGAACTCTGTGTACTGAACTCTATGTCCGACCCCTTTTGTAAGTTATGCCGACTATCTATGTGGTATCTGTCGTGCTCCTTTCATTATGCATGTTTCATCATGAATGACTCTTGTCTATGCAAATTTCTCAATACTGAACTAACCCTGTTATATATTAGCAGGATGGTTAGACCAGCTGGTCGTGGTCGTGGTGGCAACTTCCCACCACCGCCTGAGTACATGGCTGGTATGATCCAACAGCTTGAGATGAATCGCCAGTTCATGGAAAACATGATGGCTCAGTTTCCTCGCCCCAATATGAACCAGCATCCAAACATAACCACTCTGCAGGATTTCATACGCCTCAACCCAAGTGTGTACCGCAGCTCAACCCAGCCGCTTGATGCTGATGACTGGCTCCGTGACATCACCTATGAGATGGAGTCTGCTGATGTAGCCCCTGCCAGCTATGTCACTTTTGCTTCATTCTTTCTAAAGGGACCCACAGCGCAATGGTGGGACAGCCACAGGCGTACTCTGGCAGTTGGGACAATCATCTCCTGGCCAGACTTTCAGGCTGCCTTCCGTGCCCGCTTCATTCCTCAGGGAATCATGGACAGGAAGAAGCGTGAGTTCCGCAACCTCACACAGGGCAACAAAACTATGGAAGCTTATCAGTGGGAGTTTCTGGACTTGTCTCGCTATGCTGAAGAGGACATTGCAACTGATGCACGCAGACAGGAGAAGTTCCGTGAAGGCCTTCAAGCTGACATCAAGCTCGCACTTCTAGTGCATGACTTTGCCGATTTCGCCACCTTGGTGAACAAGGCCATCAATGTCGAGACTGGTCTGCAGGAACACCAGAGCTCTCAAAGGCGCAACCGTGACACGGGCTCATCTTCGGGCCCGCCCTCGCAGAAGCATAAGATATGGATCCCGAACAGCATGTACCGTCCAAATGCACCTGCCCCAAGGCAGTCTTATGCTGCACCTTGTCTGCCGGCTGCTCCAACTAGGCAGCCAAGGCTTCCAGCTCCACCACCCCGAGCTCTTGCTCCCACTCCCAATAATGGTCTGTGCTTCAGGTGTGGTCAGCCAGGACACCGTGCTCGGGAATGCAACCAGAACCAGAATCAACTGGCCCTTCCAGCAGCTGGTCGTGGTAACAACTAGCCCCGCAACAACAATGCCAAGTCCTATGGTCGTGTTCATGCCAACCACGTTGATCTGAACGAAGCTCAAGACCAGCCTGCTACTGTGATGGGTACACTCCTTGTAAATTCAGTACCTGCATCTGTTTTATTCGATACAGGTGCATCGCATTCATTCATGTCAGAAGATTTTGCATGCTTGCACGACATTAAATGTGAGGACATGAATGCTTCACTATTAGTACACACTCCTGCGGCCCAATGTCGAACCTCCATGATTTGCAACGACGTCCCTGTAGAAATCGAAGGACTGGAATTCCTTGTCTCTCCCATTGTACTGAAGTCCTGTAGTATTGATCTCATTCTGGGAATGAATTGGTTAAAAGCGCATACTGCTTCTATCGTTTGCGCCACCAAGACCGTCCATCTACTACACCCTTCTGATGAAATAATAAGCTACAATGCCCATCTGGTTAAGAATGCCGAGGCCAGGCTTTATGCCTTAAACGCATTGAACGCTACACCTCTCGAGGGCATTGAAAACATTCCCGTCGTGCGTGAATTCTTAGATGTCTTTCCTGAAGAACTCCCAGGGATTCCCCCTGCTAGAGCTGTCGAATTCGTCATCGACTTGAAACCAGGCACCACTCCTATAGCCAAGCGACCCTACAAGATGCCGCCGCATGAACTCCTTGAGCTTAAGGAGGAAATCGATAAATCTCTTCGAAGTGGTTTCATTCGCCCAAGTTGCTCTCCTTGGGGAGCACCTTCTCTCTTTGTCAAGAAGAAAGATGGGACAAACCGATTGGTCCAAGACTACCGTCCTATAAACCAAGCTGCCATTCAGAATAAGTATCCTCTTCCTCGGATCAATGATCTGTATGATCAATTGGCTGGTTCATCAGTGTTCTCTAAACTCGACTTGAGGTTGGGTTACCACCAGATCCGTGTTCGTGAGGAGGATATCCCCAAGACCGCCTTTGTGACTCGTTATGGTTCATACGAGTACACCGTCATGTCTTTCGGCTTAACCAATGCTCCAGCCACCTTCTCTCGCCCGATGAACTATATATTCATGGATTACCTCGACAAGTTCGTCGTGGTTTATCTGGATGATATTCTGGTATTTTCCAAGAACGAAGAGGAACATGCTGAACATCTTCGCCTCGTGCTGGAAAAGCTACGAGAGCATCAACTTTATGCCAAGTTCTCCAAATGTGAATTCTGGCTTCCCGAAGTAACCTATCTTGGGCATGTCATCTCTAAGGATGGTATTGCCGTCAACCCTGAACGAGTTCAGGCTATTCTCGATTAGACTCCTCCGAAGAACGTTAAGCAAGTCAGAAGTTTTCTCGGTCTCGCCAGCTACTGCCGTCGATTCGTCGAGAACTTCTCCAAGATTGCCAGGCCTCTGACTAACCTATTGCATAAGGGCGTCAAGTTCCAATGGACAGATAAATGTCAGGAAAGTTTCCAGGCACTCAAAGACAAGTTGACTTCTGCCCCAGTACTAGCTCCTCCTGATACTAAGAAGGACTTCATCATTTACTGCGACGCTTCCCGTCAAGGATTAGGCTGTGTCCTAATGCAAGAGCGCAAAGTGGTTGCTTATGCCTCTCGTCAATTGCGCCCTCACGAAGAGAACTACCCAGTTCACGACCTCGAACTTGCTGCTGTCATTCATGCGCTAAAACAGTGGCGACATTACCTACTCGGTAATCATTGCGAGATCTTCACTGACCACCAAAGTCTGAAGTATCTGTTTACTCAGCCAGACCTGAACCTCCGTCAGCAGAGATGGATGGAGACTGTTGCAGACTTTGATTTGGGTATTTCCTATACACCAGGCAAGGCTAATGTAATGGCTGATGCCTTGAGCCGCAAGTCTTACTGCAACCACCTCCAGGTTCACAAAGTTCAGCCCTCACTCGTTGAAGAATTTAGAAAGCTGAACCTCCATATTGTTCCTCCGGGTGCACTCGCTCCCCCTCCTCCGGAGTTCCGCAAGATGAACCTCCGTGTTGTTTCCCAGGGTTCCCTCTATACCCTGGCTGTTGAACCCGATCTCGTGGGCACCATAAAGACAATGCAGGGATTTGACTCTGAAGTCTACAAGATTAAGCAAGACCTCAGAGAAGGAAGTCCCTCATCCTTCACTATTGCTGATGATGGCGCCTTGTACTTCAAAGGCCGCCTAGTGGTGCCGTGTAAAAAGGAAAACCTGAATATGACTCAGAAAGTTATGAAAGAAGCTCATGATACGCCTCTATGTATCCATCCTGGTAGTACGAAGATGTATCAAGACATTCGTCAGAGATTCTGGTGGTCTAATATGAAGCAAGACATTGCTCGCTATGTTGCTGAGTGTGACGTTTGCCGTCGTATCAAAGCAAAACATCAAAGGCCTGCTGGAACTCTGCAACCTATCTCTATTCCTGAATGGAAATGGGACCATGTTGAAATGGACTTCATCACTGGATTCCCCAAATCGCAGAAAGGCAATGATGCTATTCTTGTCGTCATTGACCGACTTTCTAAAGTTGCACATTTTCTGGCTGTCAAGGAAACGATCACTGCTAGTCAGCTTGCAACTCTCTACATGTCCAGAATTGTTTCGCTTCACGGTATTCCACTGGTTATCAGTTCAGACCGTGGCAGTTTATTCACTTCAAGATTCTGGGCAAGTTTCCAAGAAGCTATGGGCACTCATCTGTCCTTCAGCACTGCGTTTCATCCGCAGTCACAAGGGCAAGTTGAACGTGTCAACCAAGTTCTCGAAGACATGCTTCGAGCTTGTGTTATTTCCTTCGGCAAGAAATGGGAGGAATCTCTCCCGTATGCTGAGTTCTCTTATAATAATAGCTATCAAGCTAGTCTGAAGATGGCCCCCTTCGAAGTGTTATATGGACGAAAGTGTCGAACCCCTCTGAACTGGTCAGAAACGGGGGAACGTCTACTCTTTGGTCCGGATATTATCCAACATGCCAAAGAGCAAGTCCGCATTATTCACGAGAATCTCAAGACTGCTCAGTCACGCCAGAAGAGTAATTATGACCGTCATCATAAAGACATGGTCTATCAACCTGGCGAAAAGGCCTATCTTCGAGTTACACCAATGAAGGGTGCTCACCGCTTCGGGATCAAGGGCAAGCTAGCTCCTCGCTATATTGGCCCATTCACTTTTCTCGAGACGCGTGGAAAGGTGGCATATCAACTGGAGCTTCCGCCGAACCTTTCTCAGGTTCACGATGTGTTCCATGTATCACAGCTCCGCCGTTGCTTCAAGGACCCGATCCGAGGAGTGGATCATGAAGTGCTCGAATTGCAACAGGATCTCTCCTATAAAGAGCATCCGGTCCGCATTCTCGACCAAGCTGAACGCCGCACACGCCAGAAGGCGATCAAGTTCCTCAAAGTTCAGTGGTCGCACCATTCTGAAGATGAAGCCACTTGGGAACGTGAGGATCGCCTGCGTGATGAATACCCCGCACTGTTTCCTTCTACCTCCTAAATCTCGGGACGAGATTTCTTGTAGTGGAGGAGATTTGTAACACCCGGATAATTAGGCTACAGTAAAACTCTTATAATGATGCCATGTCACCAGTGTTACTGTTGCTAACCAAGTGGTAGTTCAAAATCATTGCTAATTCAAAATATGAATTAGTGACAAACACCCTAAGTTTTCAAAAGTCAAAGCGAAAATGTTCGGGGGTTGCCAAATATTGCACTGGTAATTATGGTGAAGCAAACACCATTTTATAAAATGCCTAGATGCCCTAAAACTAAATAAAACAAAAAGGGAAAATAAATAAGAGAAAGAAATTACAAAAAAAAACTAAAAAGGGGGGGGAAGCCCCCTGGACCAGACAGCCCAACCCACCCGAACGACCACCGCCCAATCCCCCTGGCCCGCAGCCAGACTGGCCGGCCCAGCCGGCCCAGCCCCGCACCGCGTCCCCTTCCCCTGTTCCCCCGACCCGGGTCGGAACAGGGCGCGTCCCAACCGAACCCCCCTCGCCGGCGATGATACGGGGGATAAGATCGCCAGCACCCCCCCGCCTCCTCGATCCCGCTTCCCACTCGCCCCCAC
>NC_041393.1:316931611-317005908 GCF_002162155.2 Triticum dicoccoides
CCCCCGCGCCTCTCCCTCTCCCCTCCAGATCCATCTCCCCCTCCTTCCCCACCGCAACCGAGCGCCGCCATGGCCTCGCCGCCGTGAATCGCGCGGCCACAGTCTCCGCCTCGCCGCGCCTGCGTGTCCGTCGACGCCTCCGTCACCTTCCTCGTCCACCGGATGCCTCAGCTGGAGCGGAGGAGCCCCGAATCATCGGATCCCCTTCGCCCTCATCTCCGGCGGCCGCGTTCTTCACCAACTCCGGCGACACCCCCCTGCTGCTACTAAACTACCACTGCACCTCGCCGCCGTGGCCACGGCCCCTGTCGCACTCACCTGGGCACGGCATCGAGCTCCTCTTGCTCCCATGAGCCCAACGAGCTCGGGCCCGTGCCTTCCCGTGCCCTCTAGCCTCGTTTCCGACAGCGCCCGAACACCGGCGTCCGCTCGGCCTCTCGCCGTCGTCGTCCTAGCCCGTTACGGGCCGCGCCGCCACCATAGATGGACGCGGCGTCGAACGCCCGACTCAACGCACACGCGCACGCCCCCTCCCGTGCCTCTTTGCGCCATCCCTGATGGGCGCCCGAACGCAACGCCGTGGACCTCGTCGCCGGTGACGTTTCCGGCCAGGTCCGGCGATGCCACCACCACCACTCGACGCGCAGTCGAGTGACCGTTCGAACGCACCCACGCACGCCCGAAACCGAGCCCCGTAGCACGGTTCCGGCCAACTCTGGCGAGGGGCCGCCGTTGTTTTGGTCGCCGGAGTTAGCCCCGGCGCGTCTCCGACGGGTGCCGAGCTGGCACCCACGTGGCACCGTCTCGGGTCACTGACTGGTGGGCCCAGGGCCCCCTGTTGACCTGTTGACTGGGTCAACGTGCTGACTGGGCAGCCCAGTGGCACTGACATGCGGGCCCCATGCTATAAAAAAATAAAACAAATAGATAAACTGCTAATTAATTAAATTAGTTAATTAAAACTTTAACCTCTCACTGACTGCTAGGACCCACACACTAATTAACCCTTTCAGTTAATTTTAAAACTCTGTTATTGTCCCTGACAATGACATGTGGGTCCCACTGGACCCACCTGTCTGGTTTGACTGGTCAACTGACCAGTTGACCTGCTGACATCACTCTAATGTCATGCTGACGTGATAAATTCATTTTCGAATTAAATAAATAATTAATTAAATTCCAGAAATTAATATAATCTTTAGAAAATCATATCTTTTAATCCGTAACTCGGATGAAAATACTTTCTACATGAAAGTTGCTCAGAACGACGAGACGAATCCGGATACGCAGCCCGTTCGTCCGCCACACAACCCTAGCATACCGAACACACAACTTTCCCCCCTCCGGTTCACCGGTCCGAAAACGCGAAACACCGGGAATACTTTCCCGAATGTTTTCCCCCTTCGTCGGTATCACCTACTACCGCGATTGGGAACACCTAGCATCGTTACTTGTCATGTCATGCATCGATATGCATTTGTTTGCATTGTATTCATTGTTTCTTCCCCCTCTTCTCTCCGGTAGACTACGAGACCGACGCTGCTGCTGCCCAGTTCGACTACGGAGTTGACGACCCCTCCTTCTTGCCAGAGCAACCAGGCAAGCCCCCCCCTTGATCACCAGATATCGCCTATTCTCTTCTATACTGCTTGCATTAGAGTAGTGTAGCCTGTTACTGCTTTCCGTTGATCCTATTCTGATGCATAGCCTGACATTGTTGCTACACCTGTTGATACCTTACCTGCAATCCTAAATGCTTAGTATAGGATGCTAGTTTATCATCATTGGCCCTACATTCTTATCGGTCTGCCTTGCTATACTATTGGGCCGTGATCACTCGGGAGGTGATCACGGGTATATACTATACATACATACATACTATACAGATGGTGACTAAAGTCGGGTCAGCTCGAAGAGTACCCGCGAGTGATTCACGGATTGGGGGCTGAAAGGACCTTTGTCCCGACGGCCCTCTGTGTGGATCTTTGTGGCGGAGCGACAGGGCAGGTTGAGACCGCCTAGGAGAGAGGTGGGCCTGGCCCTGTTCAGCGTTCGCGGATACTTATCACGCTTAAGGAGATCCTGGTATTTGATCTGAGTTGGCTACGAGCCTATACGCACTAACCATCTACGTGGGAGTAGTTATGGGTATCCCGACGTCGTGGTATCAGCCGAAGCACTTCAGACGTCAGCGACGGAGCGGCGCGCGCCGGATTGGACTGGAACGCCTGCTAGGCTAGGTCTGCTTCCGGCCGCCCACACAACGTGCAGGTGTGCTCAGGGCGATGGGCCCAGACCCCTGCGCGCTTAGGTTTAGACCGACGTGCTGGCCTCTCTGTTGTGCCTAGGTGGGGCTGCGACGTGTTGATCTTCCGCGGCCGGGCATGACCCCGGAAAGTGTGTCCGGCCAAATGGGATCAAGCGTGTTGGGTAAGTTGGTGCACCCCTGCAGGGAAGTTAATCTATTCGAATAGCCGTGATCTTCGGTAACAGGACGACTTGGAGTTGTACCTTGACCTTATGACAACTAGAACCGGATACTTAATAAAACACACCCTTCCAAGTGCCAGATACAACCGGTGGTCGCTCTACCTCAGGGATATGAGGAGGGGATCGCCGGGTAGGATTATGCTATGAGATGCTACTTGGAGATGCTACTTGGAGGACTTCAATCTACTCTCTTCTACTTGATGCAAGACGGTGGCTGCGAGAAGCGTAGTCTTCGACAGGATTAGTTATCCCCCTCTTATTCTGGCATTCTACAGTTCAGTCCACTGATATGGCCTCCTTACACATATACCCATGCATACGTAGTGTAGTTCCTTGCTTGCGAGTACTTCGGATGAGTACTCACGGTTGCTTTCTCCCCCCTTTTCCCCTTTCCTTTCTTTCTGGTTGTCGCAACCAGATGCTGGAGTCCAGGAGCCAGATGCCACCGTCGACGACGACCCCTACTACACCGGAGGTGCCTACTACTACGTGCTGCCCGCTGACGACGACCTGGAGTAGTTTAGGAGGATCCCAGGCAGGAGGCCTGCGCCTCTTTCGATCTGTATCCCAGTTTGTGCTAGCCTTCTTAAGGCAAACTTGTTTAACTTATGTCTGTACTCAGATATTGTTGCTTCCGTTGACTCGTCTATGATCGAGCACTTGTATTCGAGCCCTCGAGGCCCCTGGCTTGTATTATGATGCTTGTATGACTTATTTTGTTTTAGAGTTGTGTTGTGATATCTTCCCGTGAGTCCCTGATCTTGATCGTACACATTTGCGTGCATGATTAGTGTACGATTGAATCGGGGGCGTCACAGCGAGGTTGTCGATGCGGTCGCTCATAGCTTGTTGCTCTTGGTGTAATGCCCTTTGAGCACCAAAGAGGTGGCTCTTTGTGATGAATGATGACATGTCGTCACCGTTCTCGATGAGAGATGGATGTGTAGAAGAACTTGGCCTATCCATCATACCAAGCAAAATGTAAGTGGTAGAAGGAAAAGAACGTGTACCAAATGTACCTTGACCGATGTTGAAGATGAATCAAGTTTACTCAAATGTGGACAATGAAATAGCACTTTTGGTACCAATTCTTGTCGGTTCTCACACCTACACAAGTGAGAGCTTATGGTGGAGCTTGGTTAGGATGGTGGCACAAAATTGATTGTAATCGTTAGTTTGACTCAGCGATGTTGAAAAAGATTCACAAATTCGCAAATGTAACAAGTAGACCAAGCAAGTAATGGTACACGGAAACACACACGCAAATAGATAAGTGGGATTGTGCAAACCAAAAGTGAGCCAAAATGTGGAAACCACGAAATGCTCTTGTTGCACAATACTAGAGAGACGCTAGCACGATTGCACAATAGGCGGATACGCAAACTTGTGCACAACCTACTAGGCAAAAATGCAACGATCTCTATCCCAAGTATGCTATATGTATGATATTTTGGTGCTATGATCCAAGATGATCGGATATGACAATCTTAATGTTGTATGATGCTATGGTTCTCGCTTATAAGCTCTTTGCTTATCTTTCTCTTTTGCTTAAAAGCTTGGGTGGCTCTTCTCTTTTGAGCTCTTTTCTCATGCAAAACTTCACGAACCAAGATAGCAATTGCGTATGCTATGACAACTTTGTGACACACAAGTTGATCTCAAGATATGCACCACTATGGTATGATATGTATGCTATGGAGTATGATTACTAATGTGCACAAGTCACGTTGTCGGCAATACTCAATGGCTAGTCTCGATGGGTAAGCTACGCAAAAGTAAGGCTATGTGGTTATCAATGCAATTGCAAGAGATGGCAAAGATGTCGTCGAGGTTACCGTCCTTGACGATGATGAGTCCTTGGCAAAGATGAGCGGTGGTGATGTTGACATCGAACTGACCTATATAGCCGAAACACAATAGGACACGGGAACCACAACTCAAATTCTCAAAGACCAAAAGCAACAATGGTGGAAGCGGAAAGTGGAGGTTACGCTGAAAATGGTGAAACTCAGAATTCTGAAATTGGCGCGGGCGGTAGTACCGCTCGGACGGCCGGTTGTTCCGCTTGTGGTACTCAGCGGTGGTACCGCTCGGTGGGGCGGTTGTACCGCTCGTGTCGGGATTCGACACAGAATGAAACGGGTCGCGATTTTGGGGCGGAATTGGATGATTTCGGGGCAAAATTCGGTGGATTTTGTGGATGGAAAGAGGGGAAACTTGGGGGAAATGCTAAATCCACTTGAAACCAAGCAAATCCACGGATCAAAATCAACAAAATTTCATCAAACCAACAAATCACAAAAAACAATTGGGGCTATTTTTGGTGGGGATTTTTGGATTTAGGACGAAAACAACAAAATCAAGCTAGAAAACACGGGGTAGGGGCTCCAAAAACGTGATCAACGTGGCTCATGATACCAAGATGATGTAGGGCAAAATCCTAGGTGGATGATCTTTCACGTTTGGAGGGATCCCACGAGAGAAACACGAAGAACACGCGGAAGCACAAAGGGGAAATCACGGGGAGGACGAGAGAGAATCACGAAGCCGACAGAGAATCAATCACACGAGTGCTAGATCACCGAACACAAAGAGGTACATATGATCCATAGTCAACAAAGGTAAGGATACAAAGGACAGTTCATCTCCTAATGGAGGTCTTGATGGTCTTCCCTCGAGAGGGGTCTTGAATCCGCTTGGGGGATCTTCTCCGAAGAGGTCCTGAACTCCGAGGAGAAGTATCCAAGTGGATGAGCAAAGGCTCTCTCACAAATATGAGCTAATCCAATGCTAACCCTAATACGAAGCTAGGAGACGAGTATATATAGTGCTAAGCCATGAAGGGCTAAGTGCACTGCGCACAGGCAGGCCGGTAGTACCAGTCACGGGGCTGGTAGTATCGCTGAGAGCTCATGAGGGGCGGTAGTTCCGGTCGAGGAAGGCGGTACTACCGCTGGGAGGTCGGGCACTGGCTCCTGGAGGTGGGCGTCGAAAGAGCCAGCGGTTGTACCGGAGGTTGGGGCGGTTGTTCCGGTCTTTGGGCCGAAACCGATAGAACCGGTGCTGTACCGGCCTTGCACCGCTTGATCGCAGAATAGCTGCTGGTTGTTGGGCGGTGGCTGGCCGGTTGTTCCGCTCGGGCGGTGGTTGGGCGGTTGTACCGGTCCTCCCAGGCTGGGTGGAATGTCTCCTTGATCCTGATGTCCATCTTGCACCACTCCTTCTCCTTGGCTGCTTTCATGGTACCTGAGCACACAAAGTGTCTCTGTTTGAGGTAGTAGCCATGTCTCAAATGGGTCAAAGGGAAGTTCAACAAGGAGAGAGTTAACCTCGGATTGGTTGGCACGTGCTCGGGCTCTTGTCATGGGTCCTCTTGGAGCAAGTGTGGTCGAAGTAGAGTCCATGGGGATGATGGAAGGATGCTCCGCATCAGGTATACCCAAGCGAGGAGCCGTTCATCCTCGTCGGGCTTCACCGGCAACCCGCGGCGGCGGCACATGGACTACTCTGACGCGTCCCTCTTCCTTGTCCACTACCTCTTGCGGTGGGCAGAGCGCGCCTCCGATTCTGGCATGCGCGGGGGCCGGGAGGGGCCAGCTCTAGCGTTCGCACTGCATCGGCGGGGGAGAGGCAGGGCAGCAGATCCGGAACTGCCTCGTCTCCACCTTGGACCTCTCGAGGGCAATGCGAAGGGCCAGCTCCTCGTCGACATCGAGGTTGAAGTCGAAGCGGCTGTCGGCACTCAACATGGTCGCCGGAGTGGATCGAAATCAGAGAAATCAAAAGAGGGGAGAAGAAGAGATGGGGCGAGAAAGGAGAGTGAAGTGAGCTAGGGTTCTGAATTGGGGGTTTTGTGGGGATGGATGGGGTCGGCGTGGGCCAGGCTAACGTGTCGGACGCGCCCGAGCGCGCCTAGGCCGCCCCATATTCGCCCTACATTTGGGCTGGATATGAGGGGCGTCAGACAGCCTAGAGGTTCGAGGCTGATTCGAGGCGCTCATATGGGGCCTGTTTTTTACCGGTTAGTGACTAGGTCGTTCACTCGGGCATATGAGGGAAGTTTGGGGCGCCCAGGTGTAGATGCGCTAAGGCTTTGTTCGGTTCCAAGGCTGTAAGGCAAACTTGCTGACGTTGATGCATTTGATCTCCATGTCCATTTGACCGAAATGAACAGAAACAATGGTCCAACGCACCAACGCATCCCCAAATGTGGTCCTCTTAGTGTTCTTCTGAATGTATTTCTGGTTCAAATTTACGCATGCTTTCCGTCCACACAGACATGAGACGAACATGACACGTGTCCCCTCTGTGTTCGCCTCGGGCCCACATGTCGGCCGACCAACCACCTGCCCTAGTCATAGTAAATTCCACGCATTCGTTCGGGCTCACTCATCAGCCACAGGAAACATCTAGGCCTAGTCCTTTTTAAATGGCAAGCGTACGGGGTGCCGCCTGCTACGTCTTGAGCTTGCGTTGGTTTTTTCCTTTAAGAGGAAAGGGTGATGCAGCAATAGTAGCGTTAGTATTTCCCTTAGTTTTTGAGAACCAAAGTATCAATCCAGTAGGAGGCTCCTCAAAAGTCCCACACACCTACACAAACAAACAAGAACTCGCAACCAACGCAATAAAGGGGTTGTCAATCCCTTCACGGCCACTTGCGAAAGTGAGATCTAATAGAGATAATAAGATAAGATAAATATATTTTTGGTATTTTTATGATATAGATTGGAAAAGTAAATATGCAAATAAAAGTATATTGAAAGCTTATATGATAAAAAATAGACTCGTGGGCCATAGGTTTCACTAGTGGCTTCTCTCAAGATAGCATAAGTATTACGGTGGGTGAACAAATTACTGTCGAGCAATTGACAGAAAAGCGAATAATTATGAGATTATCTAGGCATGATCATGTATATAGGCATCACATCCGTGACAAGTAGACCGACTCCTGCCTGCATCTACTACTATTACTCCACACGTCGACCGCTATCCAGCATGCATCTAGAGTATTAAGTTCATAAAGAACAGAGTAACACATTAAGAAAGATGACATGATGTAGAGGGATAAACTCATGCAATACGATATAAACCCCATCTTTTTATCCTCGATGGCAACAATACAATACGTGCCTTGCTGCCCCTGCTGTCACTGGGAAAGGACACCACAAGATTGAACCCAAAGCTAAGCACTTCTCCCATTGCAAGAAAGATCAATCTAGTAGGCCAAACCAAACTGATAAATCAAAGAGACTTGCAAAGATAACTTAATCACACATAAAAGAATTCAGAAGAGATTCAAATATTTCTCATAGATAAACTTGATCATAAATCCACAATTCATCGGATCTCGACAAACACACCACAAAAAGAGTTACATCGAATAGATCTCCAAGAAGATCGAGGAGAACATGGTATGGAGATCCAAAGAGAGAGAAGAAGCCATCTAGCTAATAACTATGGACCCGAAGGTCTGTGGTAAAGTACTCACAACTCATCGGAGAGGCTATGGTGTTGATGTAGAAGCCCTCCATGGTTGATTCCCCCTCCGGCGGAGCGCCGGTGAAGGCTCCAAGATGGGATCTCGCGGATACAAAAGGTTACGATGGTGGAAATAGTTTTTCGTGGTCGCCCCTGATGTTCTTGGGGTACGTGGGTATATATAGGAGGAAGAAGTAGGTCGGTGGACGCCCGAGGGGCCCACGAGATAGGGGGCTCCCTCCACCCTCGTGGACACCTCGATTGTTTCTTGACTTGCACTCCAAGTCCTCTGGATCACGTTTGTTCCAAAAAGATCGCTCCCGAAGGTTTCATTCCGTTTGGACTCCATTTGATATTCCTTTTATTCAAAACACTAAAATAGGCAAAAAATTAGCAATACGGGTTGGGCCTCCGGTTAGTAGGTTAGTCCCAAAAATGATATAAAAGTGTAAAGTAAAGCCCATAAACATCCAAAACATGTAATATAATAGCATGGAACAATAAAAAATTATAGATACGTTGGAGACATATCAAGCATCCCCAAGCTTAATTCCTGCTCGTCCTCGAGTAGGTAAATGATAAAAACAGATTTTTTGATGTGGAATGCTACTAGCATAATTCTCAATGTAATTTTATTTATTATGGCATGATTGTTCAGATCCAAATGATTCAAGATAAAAGCTTATAAAACATAAAAATAGTAATACTCGAAGCATACTAACAAATAATCATGTCCTATCAAAATAGCATAGCCAAAGAAAGCTTATCCCTACAAAATCATATAGTTAGGCCATGCTTCATTTTCATTACACAAAATACTCCGATCATGCACAACCCCGATGATGAGCCGAGCAATTGGTTCATACTTTTTAACGCGCTTCAGCTTTTTCAACTCTTACGCAAACATGAGCGCAAGCCATGGACATAGCACTATGGTGGTATATGGTGGTGGTTGTGAGGAAAAAAAGTGAGAAGATAGTCTCACATCAACTAGGCGTATCAATGGGCTATGGAGATGCCCATCAATAGATATCAATGTGAGTGAGTAGGGATTGCCATGCAACGGATGCACTAGAGCTATAAATGTATGAAAGCTCAACAAAAGAAACTAAGTGGGTGTGCATCCAACTTGCTTGCTCATGAAGACCTAGGGCATTTTGAGGAAGCCCATCATTGGAATGTACAAGCCAAGTTCTATAATGAAAAATTCCCACTAGTATATGAAAGTGACAACACAAGAGACTCTCTATCATGAGGATCATGGTGCTATTTTGAAGCACAAGTGTGGAAAAGAGATAGTAGCATTGTCCCTTCTCTCTTTTTCTCTCATTTTTTTATATTTATATTTATTTTATTTTTATTTATTTGGCCTTTCTCTTTTTTTGGCCTTTCTCTTTTTTTGGTGGGCTCTTTGGCCTATTTTTTTCCTTTTTTTAAAGTCCGGAGTCTCATCCCGACTTGTGGGGGAATCATAGTCTTTATCATCCTTTCCTCACTTGGGACAATGCTCTAATAATGAAGATCATCACATTTTTATTAATTTACAACTCAAGAATTACAACTCAACACTTAGAACAAAATATGACTCTATATGAATGCCTCCGGCGGTATACCGGGATATGCAATGAATCAAGAGTGACATGTATGAAAATTATGAGGGTGGCCTTGCCACAAATACAATGTCAACTACATGATCATGCAAAGAGCAATATGACAATGATGGAGCGTGTCATAATAACGGAACGGTGGAAAGTTGCATGGCAATATATCTCAGAATGGCTATGGAAATGCCATAATAGGTAGGTATGGTGGCTGTTTTGAGGAAGGTAAATAATGGGTGCATGATACCGGCGAAATTTGCGCGGCACAATAGAGGCTAGCAAAGTGGAAGGGTGAGTGTGCATATATCCGTGGACTCACATTAGTCATAAAGAACTCATATACTTATTGCAAAAGTCTACTTGCCCTCGAAGCAAAGTACTACTACGCATGCCCCTAGAGGGATAGATTGGTAGGAAAATACCATCGCTCGTCCCCGACTGCCACTCACAAGGAAGACAATCAAAAGAGCACCTCATGCAACAAATTTGTCACGCAACTTTTACCATACGTGCATGCTACAGGACTTACCAACTTCAACACAAGTATTTCTTAATTTCATAATTACCCAATAGCATGACTCTAACATTACCACCTTTACATCTCAAAACAATTATCAAGCATCAAATTGATCCTAGTGTTTAATGCACTTTCTATGATAGTTTTTACTATACCCAACTTGGATGCTCATCATTCTAGGACCAAATTTATAACCATAGCAAATACCATGCTGTTCTAAAATACTCCCAAAATAATATAAGTGAAGCATGAGAGATCAACAATTTATTCAAAATTAAGCCACCGCCGTGCTCTAAAAGATATAAGTGAAGTACTAGAGAAAATACCATCTAGCTCAAAAGATATAAGTGAAGCACATAGAGTATTATAATAAATTCTAATCAAGTGGGCTTGTCCCAAAAGGTGTGTACAGAAAGGATGATTGTGGAAAACTAAAAAGCAAAGACTAATATCATACAAGACGCTCCAAGCAAAACACATATCATGTGGCGAATAAAAATATAGCTCCAAGTAAAGTTACCGATAAACGAAGACGAAAGAGGGGATGCCTTCCGGGGGCATCCCCAGGCTTAGGCTTTTGGATATTCTTAAATATCTTGGGGTGCCATGGGCATCCCCAATCTTAGGCTCTTTCCACTCCTTATTCCATAGTCCATCAAATCTTTACCCAAAACTTGAAAACTTCACAACACAAAACTCAACAGGAAATCTCACAAGCTCCGTTAGTGAAAGAAAGAAAAACCACCACATAAGGTACTGTAATAAACTCATTATTTATTTATATTGGTGTTAAACCTACTGTATTTCAACTTTTCTATGGTTCATATCCTTACATACTAGCCATAGATGCATCAAAATAAGCAAACAACGCACGAAAAACAGAATCTGTCAAAAACAGAACAGTCTGTAGCAATCTGTAACTCTCGAATACTTCTGGAACTCTAAAAATCCTACCAAAGTAGGAAGTCCTGGGAAATTTGTCTATTGATCTACAGCAAAAAGAATCAACGCAAAATCACATTTCTGTGAATTTCTAAAATTATTTTTGTGCGTGCAAAGTTTCTGTTTTTTAGCAGAATCAAATTAACTATCACCATAGGTTATCCTGTAGGTTCTACTTGGCACAAACATTAAATAAAAAATGAAAACACATCTAAACAGAAGGTAGATGAAAATTTTATTACTAAACAGAAACAAAAACAAAAAACACAAATAAAATTGGGTTGCCTCCCAACTAGCGCTATCGTTTAATGCCCCTAGCTAGGCATTGATAATTCTAAAGATGCTCACATGAAAGACAAGAATTGAAGCACAAAGACAGCATCATGAAACACATGACAAACACATCTAAGTCTAACATACTTCCTGTGCATAGGAATATTATAGGCAAACAAATTTGCAAGGCAAGCAAAAACTAGCATATGCAAGGAAGAAGAAAGAGACGATAGCAATCTCAACATGACGAGAGGTAATTTAGTAAGATAAAAATTTCTATGACCATATTTTCCTCTCTCATAATAATTACATGAAGGATCATAGGCAAATTCAACAAAATAGCTATCACATAACATATTCTCAACACGACCCACATGCATGTGAAGTTGACACTCTTCCAAAATAGTGGGATTATCATTAACTAAAGTCATGACCTCTCCAAACCCACTTTTATCAAAAATATCATAAGATTGAACAATCCCAAAATATGTGGGATCTAAAGTTGACACTCTTCCAAACCCACTTTCAATAGTATTGCAAACACTATTATCAATCTCATATTCATCATGGGGCTTAAATAAATTTTCAAGATCATAAGAAGAATCACCCCAATCATGATCATTGCAACAAGTAGTAGACATAGCAAAACTAGCATCCCCAAGCTTAGGGTTTTGCATATTATTAGCACAATTGACATCAAGAGAATTTAGAGTAAAATCATTGCAATCATGCTTTTTATTCAAGGAGCTATCATGAATCTCTTCATAAAGTACTTCATCACAATTTTCAGATTCACAAATTTCAAGCAAAACTTCATAAAGATAATCTAGTGCACAAAACTCACTAGTAATTGGTTCATCATAATTGGATCTCTTAAAAAGATTAGCAAGCGGATGAGGATCCATAAACTTTTAGCAAGCGAAGATGCAAGCAAAAAGAAGGCACATGAGAAAAAGAGGGCGAATAAAACGACAAGGGTGAAGTGGGGGAGAGGAAAACGGGAGGCAAATGACAAATAATGTAAATGCGAGGGAGATGAGTTTGTGATGGGTACTTGGTATGTCTTGACTTGAGCGAAGACCTCCCCGGCAGCGGCGCCAGAAATCCTTCTTGCTACGTCTTGAGCTTGCGTTGGTTTTCCTTTAAGAGGAAAGGGTGATGCAGCAATAGTAGCGTAAGTATTTCCCTCAGTTTTTGAGAACCAAGGTATCAATCCAGTAGGAGGGTCCTCAAAAGTCCCACGCACCTACACAAACAAACAAGAACTCGCAACCAACGAAATAAAGGGGTTGTCAATCCCTTCATGGCCACTTGCGAAAGTGAGATCTGATAGAGATAATAAGATAAGATAAATATTTTTTTGGTATTTTTATGATATAAATTGGAAAAGTAAAGATGCAAATAAAAGTATATTGAAAGCTTATATGATAAAAGATAGACCCGTGGGCCATAGGTTTCACTAGTGGCTTCTCTCAAGATAGCATAAGTATTACGGTGGGTGAACAAATTACTGTCGAGCAATTGACAGAAAAGTGAATAATTATGAGATTATCTAGGCATGATCATGTATATAGGCATCACATCCGTGACAAGTAGACCGACTCCTGCCTGCATCTACTACTATTACTCCACACGTCGACCGCTATCCAGCATGCATCTAGAGTATTAAGTTCATAAAGAACAGAGTAACGCATTAAGAAAGATGACATGATGTAGAGGGATAAACTCATGCAATATGATATAAACCCCATCTTTTTATCCTCGATGGCAACAATACAATACGTGCCTTGCTGCCCCTGCTGTCACTGGGAAAGGACACCGCAAGATTGAACCCAAAGCTAAGCACTTCTCCCATTGCAAGAAAGATCAATCTAGTAGACCAAACCAAACTGATAATTCGAAGAGACTTGCAAAGATAACTTAATCACACATAAAAGAATTCAGAAGAGATTCAAATATTTCTCATAGATAAACTTGATCATAAACCCACAATTCATCGGATCTCGACAAACACACCACAAGAAGAGTTACATCGAATAGATCTCAAAGAAGATCGAGGAGAACATGGTATGGAGATCCAAAGAGAGAGAAGAAGCCATCTAGCTAATAACTATGGACCCGAAGGTCTGTGGTAAACTACTCACAACTCATCGGAGAGGCTATGGTGTTGATGTAGAAGCCCTCCGTGGTTGATTCCCCCTCCGGTGGAGCTCCGACGAAGGCTCCAAGATGGGATCTCGCGGATACAGAAGGTTACGATGGTGGAAATAGTTTTTCGTGGTCGCCCCTGATGTTCTTTGGGTACGTGGTATATATAGGAGGAAGAAGTAGGTCAATGGACGCCCGAGGGGCCCACGAGATAGGGGGCGCGCCTAGTAGGGGGCGCCCCTCCACCCTCGTGGCCTCCTCGATTGTTTCTTGATTTGCACTCCAAGTCCTCTGGATCACGTTTGTTCCAAAAAGATCGCTCCCGAAGGTTTCATTCCGTTTGGACTCCGTTTGATATTCCTTTTCTTCGAAACACTGAAATAGGCAAAAAAAACAGCAATACGGACTGGGCCTCCGGTTAGTAGGTTAGTCCCAAAAATGATATAAAAGTGTAAAGTAAAGCCATAAACATCCAAAACAGGTAATATAATAGCATGGAACAATAAAAAATTATAGATACGTTGGAGACGTATCACCGCCTCACCCACTTCACCATCCCCCACACTAGTCCGCATCTGGCCATGCTTGCTCTCTCGCCGCTCGACACAAGCCCTAACCACTGTCATTGCCATGGGCTTCTTCGGCCGCAAGCGCGACAAGCATGACCACGAGGCCGGTTCGTCGTGTCGTCCGACCAACTTCAGGTTGGCATCATGGGGGATAGCTCCCACACAACCGACTATATATCTCGATGCACCAGGCATAGTACCATTGGGAGTACCGCATCCCGCTATTGTGGTCGGACGTCAACGGCCCTCACGTCTGGCACCTCGACCACCACCCAATTCCGGTGTCGGGCGTGCCACAGTTTGAGTGTGCATGTGCAGCCATGATTCCTCAAC
This sequence comes from Triticum dicoccoides, assembly GCF_002162155.2. Classification (NCBI taxonomy): domain Eukaryota; kingdom Viridiplantae; phylum Streptophyta; class Magnoliopsida; order Poales; family Poaceae; genus Triticum; species Triticum dicoccoides. The sequence continues at coordinate 316,945,963 of NC_041393.1, forward strand.
CATCATGCTCTCCTGACGCTTACGCAACATCGTGACCTAGCTTACGTGCCGGACTCCCTGAACTAGGACGTCTAGTTCGCGACAGAGCATGGAGTACGCCACTATGACGGCATCCAGATCGACGCCCGCCCTCCATCACTACCGCCAATGGTGAAGGAGGACGGGGACGAGGGGGCTATGTACTAGGTGGCACTCAAGGAAGCGACCCGGCGGGCCATCGAGGAGCCAAGCACGATGAGCTAGCCCGGTTGCCTGGCCTCGAGGAGGCACTCCAGTTGTCCTCGATCGGTGACCTGGTCTACCCACCGCCACCACCATCACCACCACCACTACCCCCGCGCTCGAGATACCAACGGACAAGCGGCGTGCCCACTCGTTTGGTTGCGCGTGACGGAGGAGCAGCACCAACACCTATATGAGTGGGAGGGCCATGCACTAGCGGCCGATAGAGCAGAAGCGGAGCACCTGATGCAGTGCGAGCGCGAGGAGGAGGTCAAGCAGCATGAGAAGGAGGAGGTGGCGCGGCAGCATCAGTCGGCAGCACCGGATGTGGCATAGCAGACTGCAATGCTGGCGGCCAACCAGCAGGCCTTCCCATGGGCGGAAGCACCGGCGTAAGTCGGCCTGACCACTCAGGCGATAAGGACGACGCCTAGGGTCGTGGGTTGTGGCTGCGGATGTGGAATGTTTTGTCTTTATCTAATGTTTTAAATTATAATTATTGTAAGTGGACTTTTGCTGGTGTTTAATTTATTGTAGTGTTTGAAGTTTTATTTTAGATTTTTTATGACTTTTAAGTGATCAAACGGACGCACGTGTACCAAATGCGTCGGACGCGTTGGCCATGCCTACAGCCCACCGGGAAAAACCGAACACTCTTGTCCGCTCGACCAACCCGAACGGACAAAAGGGGACAAAATTTGCGTCTGTTTCCGTCAGCACGCTGGAGTTGGCCTAAGGGCATCTCAAACGCCAACCCTCAAACCAGACACTACATCCTTCCGTGGACAAGAGGCCAGTCCTGCTGACACGGATGCGAGCATCCAACCATGGTCCACACATACTACCCCTTGAGCTTGATAACCCACAAGTACATGGGGTCATTTGTAGCCTTTTTTGATAAGTAAGAGTGTCAAAGCCAATGAGGAGTAATGAGCCACAAGTATAGGTGGTCAATCATAGTCCTTACGATGAGTTGTGTCAAACCCAATGAGGAGCAGAAGGAAATGACAAGTGATTTTCAGCAAGATATTCTCTGCAAGTGCCGTAAGTAACAATAGATAGTTTTGTAGCAAGGTAATTCGTAACGGGTAACAAGTAACAATGGTAACAAAGGTGCGGAAAGGTATCCCAATCCTTTTTATAGCGAAGGACAGACGAGATCGTTCCTTATAACAAGCAAAGCATTCTTGAGGACACATGTGAATTATCATCTAGTCACCTTCATCATGTCTATTTGATTCGCATTCGCTGCTTTGATAATTTGATATGTGGGAAAAGCATTCTTTGTGCCCCGTGCTATTAATGCTTGTTGTGTTGGGAGAGCCATGATGTCCCATTGCTATTTACATATGGCCTCTCGCCAATACATTGATGATATTTTTCTCATATCTTGCTTTCATGCCTGTGATATGTCATGTGCATTCATGCCCACTATTTGCACACATGACATGCTTGCCATGATTTCCTCTAGTATGTTGCATCTTCGCACTACTAGCTTGCTTGACTTGGTCGCTACGATTGCTTGCTATGTTGCATCACCCATGTGTCCACTCTTACTCGCTTTCTTGGGTTGATGACATACGTGCTCATGCCTCTCACATGATATATCTTGCTCATTGTCACTTACCTCCAATAGTTGCATTTATGCTTATTGATCATGGTGACTTGGACATATTACTTTTGAAGCATGCTTGTTTACTTGAACCTCTTGTATTTGGTTGTTCTTGCATCATATGCCTCCATACTATGAAATGCTCACTTGTCCTTTCTTATGATGAGCATGATGCATACACTTGTTGGGTATCTTGCCACACAATTGATAGGTTTTGCACTTCCGCTAACCTTATTCGTTTTTCCTAGTGTTTGCCATGTTCTTTCATTTTGAAGGATTCACAAGGTGGCACCATCATGAGACATATTGGGTATGAAGGCATACATGATGTGCAACTCCAACATCTTTGGGAACATTCATGAGGTGAAATCCTTCCCTTTGAGCCATCCTCAAGTACGCATATTGGATGGGTCACTCTTTCATTGTTGTTTCCTTCTTGTTGTCTACATGATACATCTCGCGAACGGAGGAGCGCCATTGGAGATTGGCTCTATGGACCTTCACATTGAGGAGCGCTCGCACTTATTGGATGCACCTTCGAAACTCCACTCATGCCACGACATCGAGCATTGGTACACCAACACCTCCATATTTGTTGATTGTGCTCACACATGTCATGCTCGATGGACATTTCATACAAACCGCAAGTTTGCACCCTATGCATGGATTGACTCACATTATGATTGCCTTGCTGCATCTTGTATTTCTATGTCATCCATGATATATGAGCTTGTGCATTTCCTTAGCAAATTTGTTGTGATCTTCCTTGATGGCATATTGTACATAATGATCACATTGCCTACCATCAATTGCATGATAACATAATCATATTGAGCATCCATTGACATATTCATGCTATTGATAGACTGTTTCACTATGACATCATTTTGCACCGTTGTTGCGTTTATCATATTCACAACACATTTGCGTGTACAATGATTGCATTTGCTCCCATGAATGCTTTGCACATCATTCTATATCATCTTGATAAGCTTCATGTGCTTTGTCACGAACAATCTTGCCAACAAAACTTCATCACACCAACAAATCACAAAAAATGGGACTATTTTTGGTGTGGATTTTTGAAATTGGGGAAGAACACAACAAAATCAAGCTAGAAAACAAGGGGTAGGGGCTCCAAATACGTGATCAACATGGCTCATGATACCAAGATGATGTAGGGTAGATGATGCGGAGCATCCCATGTACACTCCGACGACTCTCCAAGCCCCAAGAGGACATATGATGAGACCTCGAACATACGCCATTGGACACAAGGTGAATTCACTCCTCTTCGAACCGTCACTTTCCGCATGTGAGACATGGCTACTACCTCATGCATGGACCTTGCATATACTTAGGTACAACTGAGATGACCATGGAGAATCCAAGGACCAAGGCCAAGAATGGAAGAGGAGAAGGAAGAAGAAGAACGGAGCAAGACAGGACTTTCCCGGATCATCCGGACCCCCAGCTGGACGATCCGGACCAAGCCTGGATGATCCGTACCCCCGCCCGGACGATCTGGGTAATGTGCCCGAAGACACCTGAAGCCTGCTCGACGAAGACGGATCATCCGAACAGCCGCCCAGATCATCCGGACCCCCAACACCCACATCATCCGGGACCCCATCCGAATCATCCGGACCATGCCTGCGTGCGTGACTTGGGCCAAGGCCCGTGTACCCCTTCGCCCCTCACTTACCCCTCCGTGGCTTAGCACTATATATAGACCCCGTCCTCCTCCTAGTTAGGGTTAGCATTGTGATAGCTCATATTTAAGATAGAGCTTTGCTCATCCACTTGGTTACTTCTCCTCGGAGCTCACGACCTCTTCGGAGGAGATCCCCCAAGCGGATTCAAGAACCCATCATGGGAAGACCTTCAAGACCTCCTCTCGGAGAAGAACTACCACCACTTGTATCGTCCCTTGTTGGATTCGAATCGTGTATCTCTTTGTGTTTTGAGGATCTAGCATATGTGTAACCGGATCTTGTTGGTTGAGTGATCTTTCTTGTGTTTCCCATCGTTTTTCCCTCGTTTTCCCCTCGTGTTCCCCTCGTGTTCTTCGTAGGATCCCCTCCAATCGTGAAAGATCGGGCATCTAGGGTTCTACCCTACATCAGTAGAACCCTAGATGCCCGATCTTTCATGATTGGAGGGGATCCTACGAAGAACATGAAGAACACGAGGAGAAAAAATCACGAGGGGAAACATGAGAGAATCACTCAAACCAACAAGATTTGATTACACATGTGCTAGATCCTCGAAACACAAAGAGATACACGATTCAAATCCAACAAAGGACAATACAGTAGCTAGTTCATCTCCATGAGGAGGTCTTGAGGGGTCTTCCCATGAAGGGGTCTTGAATCCAAAGTGGATCTTCACCGAAGAGGGAATGGTCTCTCTCGGTGGAGTAGATCTGGATGGATGAGCAAAGCTCTATCTCACAAATGAGCTAAACCAATGTTGCCCTAACTAGGAGGAGGAGGAGGTCTATTTATAGTCTAAGTGCAAATGGGGGGAAAAGTGAAGGGGTACATGGGCATCGGCCGGAAACTGTCACACACAGGCAGCGGACGTCCGGTCCTTATCGGTAATTCAGTCGCTCGCGAGGGTCCGGACGTCCGGTAGGGATCGTACTTCCGCTAATTTCATTCTGTTGAAGTGACACCGGACGTCCGGAGATGGCCGGTCGTCCAGTCGCTTCGGACTTCCATAGATTTGGGTCGGGTGTGGAACTGCCGGACGTCCGGAGGAGGCCAGACGTCCGCTCGCTGGGAGGTGTTGCCGGTCGTCCGGTCCTGGACGGACGTCCGCTCGCTGTAGCTTGCATCGACTGGGACTTGAGTCGGCTGGGCCTTTAGGCGCTGGACGTCCGGTCCCGACCTATCGTCTGGTGGCTGGAGCTTCAGGCATCGGATGTCTGACGTTCTCTGGTCGTTCGGTGGTTGGAGTTTCTTCGGAAACTCTTCTTCTTGTCCCTCGGGCTTGGTGTCCTCACCGTCTTGTCCGTTGGATGTGGCTGCTCCGTGGCCTTCCTCCAAGTACCCGATCATGCATAGTGTTTCCGCTTGAGGTAGTAGCCATGTCGCATGAGTAGGAAGTGATAGTTCGGAGAGGAGCGAGTTCACCTTATCTTCGATAGCCTTTGCTTGAGCTCTTGTCATGGGTCCAAGTGGTGTCGTGGGAGATGTAGATACGTCCATGGGGATGATCGTGGGATGCTCCGCATCACATGAGTAGGTGGTTCTCTCTCAGAAAATGTATGCTGGAAGTGTAGTCACGTTGTGATGGCTCTCTCTGATATGGAGAAGGGGGTGGAGGGGTATATATAGCCACCACACAAAATCCAACCGTTACACACATTTGACCCAACTCGGTCACACCGAATAGAAGACCTCGGTGAGACGATTTAGGTCAAAATGTGAACGTTAGGAATCTTAGTGGGACCGACTCAAACAACTCGGTGGGACCGATGTGCTAGGGCTTAGGGCAAACATGAACTCGGTGGCACTGATTGCATCAACTCGGTAAGACCAAAGTGAAGCAATAAGGCAATAGAGAAAATGTCAAGCCAACTTGGTGAGACCGATCGCTATTTTGGTGAGACCGAAATAATTGCAACAGGTAACAGAGACTTGGCAAGGCCAGCTCGATGAGACCAAGCTCTGTATCGATGTGACTAAACTTTTAGGGTTTCTGGCAGTGGCTATGTCATATGAACTTGATGGCGCCGGATAGAAAGAATCGGTGGGGCCGGGATGGAGTTTAGGGTTTTGACATATTTGGAATGAGAAAGTGGTTGAGGGCTTTGGAGCAATATCACTAAGCATTTTGAGCAAGCAAGCCATTAAGCAACACCTCATCCCCTTTTAATAGTATTGACTTTCCTATATATGGACTCAATGTGATGATGGATCACTAAAATCTAAATGAAGAGTCTTGAGCTTTTGCCAATATGTGTCCTTAGCATTTTGAGGGTTCCACATCTCTAGTCCATGCCATGCCATTCATTGAACTTTTTGAAATATTAAACTTGAATGGATATTAGTTCAATGAGCTATATGTTATTATAAATTACAAAAACCACCCAAGGATTAGTCGCACTTTCACAAGCCCAAGCACATTGAAGGCGGGCATGGCGGCGACAAGGTCCTTCATGTCGCTGCAGCTATACAACGGGGCGTAGGCCTCAGGGATGTTCACCAGAATGCCACCGTGCAGGGCAACCAAGGCCACATCCAGCTCCTCGCATGTTAGGCCGGCAGGGCACAACCTCACCTCGTCCTCCGAGCCCTGCTACTCCCACAGGGGCTTCGAGTGCGACTGGAGCGACGCCAAGCGCTGCGTCAGGAACTCCTTCACAATCATCGCCCCTGTCAGCTCCTCCGCCCTCATGTGCGAGTCTATCTTCTCCAGCACATGCCTCGCTCAAGGGTCGATGAGCTTGGCGGAGCCCCACTCAGGGGTGCGCACCGGCGGCACCACCGGGGCCGCCAAGAGCGAATCAGAGCCCTAGGCATCCAGGAAGACCCAGCAGTGCCGAAAGTCCTGCACCTTCTTCCTGGCCTTTAGGTGCGAGTTTTGCTCTGAACCGCGATGAAGGAGACGCATGTGGATTGCTGGTCCCAGACGTGGAATCGCAAACTGAAGTAGTGACAAAAGAGAGCCACTGAGGGCCTTATGCCCACGAAGGCCTCGTTGTAGAAGGCGAAGATGGACAGGAGGAAAAGGGAGTTAGGATGGAGATGGAGGGCATGGATCTTGTAGTGCCTGAGGATGGCATAGAAGAACTCCGAGAAGGGCAGGACAAGCCCTGAGAAGATGTTGTGGAGGAAGAAGGGGTAGGCCGTCTTCGCCAAGGTGCTCTGTTCTGCAGAGCCGACACAGATCAGAGTCTCGCCCCACTCGTTCCTATCGCCCACCGTCAGTGGAAGCACTGGAGTGAGATCCTCCTCCTTGGCAATGGAGGAGGCTGCGAGCACTGGCGGAAGAGATGGGGAGCTTGCGACCGAGGCCGCAAGCTTCGATTTCCTAGCGGGCGCCATTTCAGGAGTCGTCGACAACCGGCGAGGAAGACGGGGAGAGATGGCGCTATGATGGGATCTGGAGGAGCTTGTCACTGGAGAAGGGGATCAGGAGCAAGATGGGAAAGGAGCAATGATGTCCCCGTGACACGCGCCAAAATTTTGTCAGTCTGGGTAGTTGCCGAGGCGACATAGGGAAATGGGGGCGTCCACATCCCACCTTGTGACATGTGTCAAGCCTGGCCTGCAGGCGATTGGGGCCCGCATTGCTTTGCCCTCCCCTCGCTGCCTTCGCCTTGAAGCCAGGCTGAACATGCCTTGGGCCCGGGGGCTACTGTCGACATTCTGGGGTTGGGGGTACCCAGGCCCGCCTGCCTACGGGCCAACACGTGGCTCAATTGACGGCCCGGTACGGCCCGGCTACAAGGACTCGCAAACAAGACCCTCGTGAGGGCCCCCGCGTCGCAAGGCGAATGACACCTAGACCCCCCGAGGAGTAGCTTCCCGAGCCTGCCTCCTGAGGAGCGGAGATCTCTATGCAAGTACTTCACCTCGTGAGGCGCGCGATGACATGAGCTATGACAACCAAGGTCAGGCGGGTGCCAGCGGGCGTAGTCTAGGACAGTTTCCTCTTTCATGCTAAGAAGGCAAGGATGTATGCGGGTTCCCAAGGAATCCACCAAAGGTTTCCACTCTAGTGCAACAATACCAAGACCACGATCCCAACAGGACGGATGTCATCGCCGAGCCCACCACTGCATCTCGACTAGAAGCTTTGTAGGCGAAGACCACCTTTCGTCGGGATAGGATGTACTCTTGTCCCTTTCAAATTGGCCGTTGTGGAATCTCTTCCCGCCTAAGCTATGAGGGAAGAGGACCAAGGCCACTATAAATATAGGTTAGTCTCCACCATAGAGAAGGGTCAATTCCTGAGCTCTCCCTAGGCAGCTCGCACTTGTACTAGTTCATACTCATCCTCCTCGCGAGGCAATCCACCACAAAGCAGGAGTAGGGTTTTACACCGCAAGGTAGTCTAAACCTAGGTAAACGACTGTGCCCACTCTTCTCCCCGCTCGCACAAACTCGACGAGGCTAAGACATGAGGCGATGAGCTTGGGGCTGCAGCTAGGCTAGATCTTCGTACAAGCCCTAGAGTTCGAACCTTGTTTGGGTCCGCGGAGCTTCGGTTCCGACAAAAATTATATTTACTAGCACAGTGTATGTAAACAAATGCTGAAAGGTCGATAGAATTACGAGAAACCATTCTAGGAGCACATAACTTCCTTTCCTCGATAAGTGGAACATCCAGCATCCGGGTCCACATGCCATGCACCAAATTATGAGTGCACAACCGCAAGGAATACTAATAATGAGCCGTCAAATCTCAAAGCCAAACCTTTTCAGAGTAAGTTGGACACAGGAACAACACATCATTTCACAAATCATAGAATCCTCTCGTAATAATTTTCCACAAAAAATACCACACGTGAAGATTGGACGGTAATGTTGCAGCAAGGCATATAACCCTTCTCCGAAACATTGACTATAGCCGTATGGGGATGGTACCAGAAAATAATATTCTCTCCCTTCCGGTTTATGGGCCTCAATTCCAAATCTAAACCAAGCAATGAACTAGTACTACTAGATAGTCAATGTTTACTGTTGTATCATGTACGTTCTAATTGCAGCACATGCATGTGTTAGTAGTACAATGACCACGTACGAAGTTGATGGTATGATCTGTGTAAGTTACATGTCGTAAATTTGGTCTAACATGTGGTCAAACTTAGCCTTGAAAATGCATTTTAGACCCTATATGGATTGAGGGAGTACATGTATTGGTGAGTTTTCTCTTAATCCTTGCATGCAACGTTTTCATTGAAGCTTGAAATGCATGTGAATGGGAGGGACTACTACAACCCTTCCAAAATAATTGTAGTACTAATGGTATCATACTCCCTTCGTTCACCATCACATATTCAGTACTTTTGAGAACTATGGTAGTAAAAATTTATTCCACCACTCAACACTTATTTTGGTTAGGGAGATTTCAAGTTGAGCCATATAGACCAAAAAGTAGGCACCTATGTACTACTTTTGATGTGTCCCGTCAACTCGCGGAACAAGGAGAAGCTTGCTTAGTATGCCCTCTCCCCCGCCCACGGGCGCGGTGGCTCGCAGAGTCGCGGGACGAGGAAAAGCTTGCTTACTACACCTACGCCCGCTCCCTCGCCCACGCGCGCGATGGATCGCAGGTTGAGTAGAAGATTTTACTACTCCCCCTGTTAGATGTATACTCCTCGTCCCTACATTGGTTAGAGAGATTATCATATTGTTTGAAATATATGTCTTTTAGTAGATTTCGATATGAACTACATACTCCAAATACTGATGTATATAGGCGTATTTTAGAGTGTAGATTCACTCATTTTGCTCCGTATGTAGTCCATATGGAAACAGATGTAGTAGTACTCACTCTCCCTCGCCCCTCACCCCTCGCCCCCGTGGTGGACGTGCAACAATTTATTTGGTGTCAGATAGCCAGAACCATATACTATAGTGCCACCATTGTTCGGCTTCCCGAAGAGGCGAAGAGACAAGCACAAGGTTGATATTTTTGAGATGCCAAGCGCAAGGTTTATAGGGGAACGAGTAGTAGTACTAGTAGTAGTACATACTATATGAGGAAGAAGGCAACAAGAATGTTAGTTTTGCATGACAGTTTCTTCTTACAGGACCTTCTAGAACTAGTGGACCTCATTGTTGCAATTGGAGTATCATACAAGTATGTATCACAGATGGCACGATTCAAAGTAGTGGGCCGCGGGAATAATACTCGGAGCTGCTTACTCTTAAAACCCATGAAGAAGTCTCATCAAAAGGAATAGCCACCCTCTACATGTGCTCCTATGTAAAATGAGTAAATGAGAGAAAAAGAGAAAGAGACAAAGTAAAAAAAATCACCAGCCTTAGAGCTAGCTCTATTGTATCAGTGAATAATATTTCTACGTCATGATTGACATGGCTATATTATTAACCATGTTGTGGAGGTAGCAGCGGATTTTTATTTATTTGCGGAGATAGCAGCGGATGGATATTCAACAAGGAGTGAAATGATGGTTGCTTCCTCAGTCAAACTTAGGGAAAGGTGGGCCTCGTGATTTGACGGCTCATTAGTCATTAGTATTGCCTATACTCTTTGCCCATTTAATAACCGCGTGGTAGAGTAGTTGGCTATACTCTTAATAACCATGCTCAAAGAGAAGAGCTGCACGCACCCACACACGTAGTACTCTTTGCGTCTTCGCCAACCACACACGTGACACGGTGGAGCTCATTTCTGTACGAAGATGCAGCCCACGTGATAATTTGACGTGTGTAGTAGTTACCCACTTAATGGAGGGTTGGGGACCACACATGAACGGTGCCGCGTTATTTATAAATAATTTTTTTCTTCGGTGGCATGTACGCAATATAAATAGGTTAATATGGAAAGAAAAAGAAACTGCTCCACTATATACATAGCCAGGAGCCTACACGGTTGCTTGTTGGGGTTGCTCTCTTCACACTCTCTCGCACAAAACGACTGTGGCCACATATCTAGTCACACATTCGGGCGGATCACGTCCGCCAGGGGAAGGGGAGGATGTTTTGTGTAGATGCGGTCGCCATCGGCGAAGGCGAAAACACACTGTCGGTGCGTCCCGGTCAGGGGTCCCCACCGTTCTCTCTCACAAAGCTGGTGTGGTTGCCTTCGTCCCTTCCTCACTGCCGCGATGTGGGCAGATGCCGCCTCCCGCCACCCTCCTAGCTACATCCCTACATCCCTCAGGTACAACTTCCTTTACAACCGGCTTGTGCTACTTCTTGAGCTTGCGTTGGTTTTTCCCTTGAAGAGGAAAGGGTGATGCAGCACAGTAGAGATAAGTATTTCCCTCAGTTAAGAACCAAGGTATCAATCCAGTAGGAGAAGAACTCGCAATTTACCAATACCTGCACAAACAATCAAACACTTGCACCCAATGCGATAAAGGGGTTGTCAATCCCTTCATTGTCACTTGCAAAAGTGAGATTTGATAGAGATAGATAAATAGAACTAAACAAAAGATAAAATATTTTTGGGCTTTTTGGTTTATAGATCTGAAAAATAAAAGATTGCAAAATAGTAGATCGGAAACTAATATGATGGAAAATAGACCCGGGGCCATAGGTTTCATTAGAGGCTTCTCTCATGAAGGCAAATAATACGGTGGGTGAACAAATTACTGTCGAGCAATTGATAGAAAAGCGCAAAGTTATGACGACATCCAAGGCAATGATTATGCAATATAGGCATCACGTCCGTCTCAAGTAGACCGAAATGATTCTGCATCTACTACTATTACTCCACACATCGATCGACTCCTGCCTGTATCTAGAGTATTAAGTTCATAAGAACATAGTAACGCATTAAGTAAGATGACATGATGTAGAGGAATTAACTCAAGCAATATGATGAAAACCCCATCATTTTATCCTTGAGGGCAAAAATGCAATACGTGTCTCGCTACCCCTACTTTGTCACTAGGTGAAATCACACAAGATTGAACCCAAAGCTAAGCACCTCTCCCATTGCAAGAAATACCAATCTAGATGGCCAAACCAAACCGATAATTCAAAGAGGAATACAAAAATACGAAATCATGCATATAAGAATTCAGAGAAGATTCAAATAATATTCATTAATAAGCTGATCATAAATCAACAATTCATCGGATCTCGACAAACAGATCGCAAAAGAAGATTCCATCGGATAGATCTCCAAGAACATCAAGGAGAACATGGTATTGAGAATTAAAAAGAGAGAAGAAGCCATCTATCTACTAGCTATGGACCCATAGGTCTGAGGTGGACTACTCACGCTTCATCGAAAGGGCAATAGAGTTGGTGTAGATGCCCTCAGATTGAATCCCACTGTGGCAGGATGCCGGAAATGGCCCCAAGATGGGATCTCACAGGAACAGAAGGTTGCTGCAGTGGAAAAGTGTTTCCGTAGATGCTTCTGAGGGTTTTGGAATATATGTGAATATATAGGAGGAAAATCTAGGTCAGGGGGCCACCAAGGGGCCCACAAGGTAGGGGGTGCGCCCTACCCCCTTGGCGCGCCCTCCACCCTTGCCGCTGCCTCGTGGCTCTTCTGACTTGAACTCCAAGTCTCCTGGGTGTCTTCTGGTCCAAGAAAAATCATCGTAAAGTTTTATTCCTTTTGGACTCCGTTTAGTATTCCTTTTCTGCAAAACTCAAAAACAAGGAAAAACAGAAACTGGCACTGGGCTCTAGGTTAATAGGTTAGTCCCAAAAATAATATAAAATAGCATATTAATGCATAAAAATCTAAAACATATAATACAATAACATGGAACAATAAAAAAAAATATAGATACGTTGGAGACGTATCAGCTTGCACCACTGCCTTAGCTGCCCACATCGCTACATGTGGATATTACTCTACTTCTTTGCCCCGCACGTACCTCTACTGGCTTCTACTATATTTGTGATGAGTTTATATCTCATCAACTAGTGCCACTAGTCTTATTCTAATCACACTTCTTCAACTTCTTTGCGACACGGATGCTTAGCTCGATTATAGTGAAACTACACAAAATGATCCAATGGTCAAAGGGTTGCAAACTTTATTCATTCGAAAGGTTCAACCTCGCCAGCAAATTAAATCATGGTTAGGGCTTAGGATTCAAGCCCTAGGAACTGCATGGATCATTTTTTCTTTAGTTGTCTCTGTTCCAAAATAAGTGTCTCAACTTTAGTACAACTTTGTACTAAAGTTAGAAAAGTTGGCATGAAGTTGAGACACTTAGTTTGGAACGGAGGGAGTACATATTGTCTATGATATGTTAATCATTGAGATGCAATAGCATGCATGTTAGTCTCCTTTGGATTTGATGGAATTTTGCAACGGGGCAACCTTGGACGCAAGATACATGAAACAGAAGCTGAAAGCTTCATATCAATGTACAATTTTATCTCGCCGAGAAATTACAATACTATGTACTAAAGAGTTAGGTGTCACACGGTTTCCAAACAATATGGTGATAGTGTGAGGTAGGCCATGTAATCACTGAGCTGCCATGTTTTCGCTGCTTTCGCACTCCTTCGCTGTAAGACTGGAGAAAATTGTAGTTTTATCACAGAATAGAAGAATGAAAAAGAGTGGAGATGCTCTACCTCCTTTCGCCGAAACATGGGACATCCAACATTCGGTGCACGTGTCATGCACCAAAGTAAAGTGTACAGTACAACTGAGACTCAACACGGTCGTACCACCTTAGTAATAATGACCAATGAGCCGAAAAAACACATAGACCCAACAGTAAGTTGGACCGATGAAGCAACCATCACTCTTCGTTGAATCCGCTTCTACCTTCAACGTGAGCACCAGAAAGAGGTCGCGTCCGCTCTGCCCAGGCATGAATGCGGCACCGATTTTCTAGAGTGGTGCTAACTGTTTCGGGCGGGAAGCGCAAGCGGGCAATGGAGGGGGTTTGGGTGGGCCATGATGGTCAGGAGCGAGCATGGCATCTGTGTGGACTGGATGCTAGGAAACGAGAGGATGCACCGACTCTCGCGGCTAAATACTAGTACTACTACTCTGTCTCATGATGTAAGGCATTTTTACAAGCTAGTTTAGCTTGCAAAAATGTCTTACATTATGGGATGGAGGGAGTAGTACACACTATATCTGTTTAGGTCGATGTTTTGCTCTCCCTAACACAGAGACTCTATTAAAGAAAACACACACGTGCGCGCGCGCACATGCATACACAAGTTCATAGAATAGGAATATCGTGAGCGTGGGAAACCACAGGAAGTGAGGTAAATGGAGTACATACAAGAAGAGAAGAGGTACACGCTCGTCCATCAGAGACATGGTTGTTGCCTCGCGCTATAGCCCTGCCGACCACAGCACAACGGCCGGATCTGCCTCTCTTGTCCTTGCGCTGGCGGTCAACCGCTATATCTGCAGCCACGGGATATGACACACGTGGCTACTGGATTTGGAGCATTCCGGCCATCGACAACAGCGCCTTGCCATGGATTGTTCGGGTACCAGGTCGCACAACAATGGCAATGCCTCCACACCGCATGCAAGTACTGAATCCACCTCTAGCCGCTCGGATCTATCCCGTCGGTGGTTCACCGACAAAGACACTCCGGCCACCGTCCGAGCACGGCCCTGGCCCAGCGGCTACTCGGTTCACCGTTGCCGCTCATAAAGTCCGATGGCTGCCCGCGACAGGTCGTGCGTCCCGTTTTGACCATGCTCCATTTGTGAGAGAGCCATCAGAACGTGCCTACACTTCCACCATACATTTTCTGCGAGAAAACCACCTACTCATGTTTTGAGATCAAGACATTCCAATCCTACCACAAGAATCTTGATTTCTAGAGTTCCTAAAGTTGCTTTCCACTCAAATCATCTCTCCACCATATCCAAATCTATGAGAGAGAGTTGAGTGTTGGGGAGACTATCATTTGAAGCACAAGTTGAAGGAGTTCATCATCAACACACCATCTATTACCTTTTGGAGAGTGGTGTCTTCCAGATTGGTTAGGTGTCGCTTGGGAGCCTCCGTCAAGATGTGGAGTTGAACCAAGAAGTTTGTAATGGCAAGGGGATCGCCTACTTTGTGAAGATCTACTCGAGTGAGGCAAGTCCTTCGTGGGAGATGGCCATGGTGGGTTATACAAGGTTTCCTCTTCGTGGACGCTTCATGGGTGGAGCTCTCCATGGACTCGCGCAACCGTTACCCTTCGTGGGTTGAAGTATCCATCAACGTGGACGTAAGATAGCACCACCTATCGGAACCACGCCAAAAATCTCTATGTCTACATTGCATTTGTCTTCTCCAAACCCTTCCATTTACCTTCATATGCAATGTTTTTCTTTCTGCTGCTACACTCTTAGAATTGCATGTGTAGGTTGATTTCTTGACTTCTGCTAATTGCTAAAATCTGCCCACAATTAAAATTGGGAAAAGGCTAGTTTATTATTTGGTCAAGTAGTCTAATCAACCCCCTCTAGACATACTTTCAATCATACAAGTGGTATCAAAGCTTTGGTCACCATTTGCCTTGATTTTCATAGCTTTGGCGATCACAGCCTTGGTTTCACAACCTAGGAGAGTATGGCGTCTAGCAAGGGAAATTACCACCATAGAGGTCCTTACTTTGATGGTACAAATTTTGCTAGTTGGAAGCATAAGATGAAAATGCATATTCTTGGTCATAACTCTGCCGTTTGGGCTGTTGTGCGTATTGGCTTGCAAGGTGATTTCTTCGAGGATGGAAAAGAACCGGATGATGAAGCAACGACGGAAGAAATGAAGATGTTGCAATACAATGCTCAATCTTGTGATATTCTCTTCAATGGATTATGCCTCGAAGAATTCAACAAAATCATCCGCCTTGAGATTGCAAAGGAAATTTGGTACTTTGGTTGATATGCACGAAGGTATTGAGTCCGTCAAGGCATCCAAGTTGGATGTGCTTCAAAGTCAACTAGACAAGTTCAAGATGAAGGATGGTGAAGGAGTCGCCAAAATGTACTCTAGGCTTGCTCTCATCACAAATGAGATTGTCGGCTTAGGAAGTGAAGAGATGACCGACAAATTCATCATCAAGAAGATCCTAAGAGCCTTGGATGGAAAATACGATACGTGTGCACTTTGATCCAAATGATGCCCAATTACAAAGATCTCAAGCCCACGAAAGTCACTATTAGAATTGTTGCTCATGAGATGTCACTTGAGAATAAGGAAGAGCTCCACAACAAGTCAAGTGGTGCTTACAAAGCTTCAAGTGATGTTCCTACAACATCAAGTGAGAAGCAAGTCTCTATTGAAGAATTGAGTTTAATGGTGAAGAACTCATACAAGTTCTACAAAAATAGAAGCAAAGAGAGAAGCTCCAAGTCAAGGTCCTACAATGACAAAATATCTTCTAGTCGTGATCGTAGTTGCTACAATTGTGGAAGACCCGGACACTACACCATTAAGTGCATGGCTCCCTACAAGAAAAGAGAAGACTCGCCAAAAAGGAGGAGTAGAAGAAATGAATCACCTCCAAAAGAGAGGAGTAGATATGATCATTATGAACGAAGACCCTCTCGTAGAAGTAGGGATTCGGAAAGGAAGGACAAGTCATCAAAGAGCTACACAAGACGAAGACATCAAGCTCACGTTGGTGAACGGGTATCCAGTTCCGACTCCGACAACTACTCCGAGAGAAGCTATCACTCCGATTCCGACTATACTCAAGATGAAGGTGTTGTCGGTCTTGCACTTGGGTCATCCAACTCCTACGACATATTTGAGTCACCAAATGAAGGAATTGGAAGATGCTTCATGGCTGAAGTCCCTAAGGTATCACACCCCAAGTATGTTGATTTCAATAGTGATCAAGATGATTTGCTAGGTGATGATGATTTACTTGTTGACAAGAATAGTGATGAAAACTATGATGAACTTGCTAGTAATCATGCTAATCAAGATGAAATGAATGACAATGATAAGAAGGAGATTGAGCGACTAACTAAAGAACTAACACTATTAAGTTAGCTCATGAAACAACTCTAGAGGATCATAGAGAGCTCCTAAAGACTCATGAGAAGCTACACTTTGAGAAGCTAAATTTAGAGCAAGAGCATGAGTTTCTAAAAGCTATCAATGATGATCTTCGAAAGAAGAGTTCTTCTTATCTTCCAAACGTCTCCTCTCGTCTACTTACATGCCATAAGTAAATCTAGCAACAAGAGCAAGAAAGGTTCTTCCTCTAGTAGTAACAATAACCATGTTAAATCTAATGTTGTTACCTCTAGTAGTTCTCTTGGTTCCACTAATGATTCTCTTAGCCAAGTTACACTTGAGAAAGAAAATAGCTTATTGAAGGGAATTATAGATAAAGGTGTATACAATAGCCTTTTTGGGAGTAAGCAATTTGACGAAATTGTATGCAAGCAAGGAAACCAGAAGAATCAAGGTGTTGGTTTTGAATGAAAGTTCAATGCCAATGGAGTTGAGTGAGAAGAAGATCAATACCCCAAGACAAAGTTTGTTCCTCAGCAAGAGAAGTATGACCCCACTTCTTTCAAAGGAACACAAGCTCAAGATGACCTTCCACCACAAGAACACAAGCTAAAAGGCAAGAACAAGCTTCAAGAAGAGATTGAGTCATTTGAAGAAGCTCCTAAGGCCATGGTCAAGTGGGTTCCTAAGACTACGTCAACCTCAATATCATCAAGTTTGACTACAAATCCAAGGATTCCCATCAAGTTGATGTGGATTCCAAAGAACAAGAACTAGAGTGTTCTTGAGGGTGACTCCGCCAACATACTTCACTCATATTCATTTTGGCGGGGACTTGTGCAATCAACTTTCATATCTTGCACTAGTTCATGGAGTCACAAACCATCTTGTTGGTAAGACAAGGGACAAGGTAACCTAATGCTTTCATGGACATCATCATATGTGCAATTCACTCTATGTCTATGGATATCCTTGTATGTACCTTACGGGACTAACCCATGTAGGTATTGGAAGTGCAACACTCCAATGGATTGCTCCAAGAGATCCACATCTTCAATATCTACATGAAGTCATAATCAACGAAACCCAAGGTTAGTTCATCCCTCTTAGGGAGGTTATCACATCTAGGGGGAGCTTTACTCTAAAAGCTGAGCTAAAGCAACTCTAATGGTGTGAAGACATCAATTCTTTATGTAAAAGTGGTAACCCCACTTGTGCTTAAACGATGAGTATGACATATGATCAAATGTTCTCATTTGACTCCTTGGTCAATATATTTGTTTGATAGATGCTAGAATTGTTTGTGCATGCTTTGTCACATATTTCATTTGCTATCTTATTGTGGGAGCATGTTGGTTGCATAATTTCTTCATTTGAGGACATCCATTTGTTGTTTTGACTAGCAAAAGGGCCCGTGCGTTGCAATGGAAGAAAATAATACCACACGCTCTTAATTTACAAAAAATGCTCTATGATCTGAGTATTTGCAGCTATGACCCAAACAAACATGGTCTTTGCCTACAAGGGCTGCTTTCCCAAACCCTCTTGTGATTTTTGGTCAGGCCAACTCACTCCTATTCGGTCCCACCGAATTCACCAGACTGGTCTAGGTTTTTATCTCAGTGATACTGATTAGAATGACCCACCGAGTTGCACTAACTGCACAAAGTTTTGCATCTCGGTGCCACTGAAGCATTCCATTCGGTGCCGCCAACATCACATGGGTATATAATCTGTGGACCCGTACGGTTGAAAATTTCTTCAAACC
This sequence comes from Triticum dicoccoides, assembly GCF_002162155.2. Lineage (NCBI taxonomy): Eukaryota > Viridiplantae > Streptophyta > Magnoliopsida > Poales > Poaceae > Triticum > Triticum dicoccoides. Next base: position 316,964,179 of record NC_041393.1, read on the forward strand.
ACACGAGCTCGTGCCCCATTGTTGCCGTCCCCTCGGTCTCCAGATCGTCGCCGTCTCCGCATGTGTGCCTCCATTGCAGGTCTCCGTCATCGTCAACAGAAATCTCCACTGCCGTTGTCACCATAGCAAATCGTCACCAAGTTAGGGTACGGTTCGACCTCTTGTGTTGTTCCCCTTTCCGATTCTATGCACAAAGGTAATGCCTAGCTTCTTGCCATGAATGAGATTATTCTATCCATAGAAAAACTTCTTCAAAATAGATTCGATGAAAAAATTAGGGTTAGATTTCTGCCGAGCTCATCTCGGACCGACCGAAATGAATCTTTCAGTCCCACCGATTGGCCCTGGCCATTGCACTTTGTACAACTCGATGCCACTGAAGTGTACTGATCGGTGATGCGACCGAAAGCAAAACCTCAGTGAAACCCTAGCATCTCGGAGTCACCGAACCACTAATCAGTCTGACCGATGTTGTGTGATTAGACATTATTAATGCTTCGGTGTCACCGAGATTTTCATATCGGTAGCTCCAAAATGCTTTCTGCAGAAAAGTAAAACTAAAGTTTTGATTCAAATTTTTGCAAAACCAGCTACTTTTTGTGATGCTCATCGACTCTGCCCGTACCTATCTATTCGCATGGTGTGTGTGCAAGATATCTGATGCCAGTGATAGCCAGAACAAATCAGAGGAAGAGGTTAATCTCAGCGAGGGAACAAGCCCTAGTGGAAGCTATATGAGGGCAGCATAAGCACTCCAAGCAATCTTCCCAAAGCTTCCACTAGACAAAGGAAGAAGAGAACCTTAGAAAGTGAGGATGAGGATTTTGTGGTTGAAGAAGAAGTGACTTCAAAGAAGAAAGTGCTCAAGAAAGAGTATAGCAGTCCTGCTACCACTAAGCCCGGTCTCCAGAAGAAGGCTCCTGCACAAGAGTTGGAATTTACACTTGAGTGGAGAGAAGAAGAAGAAGCTGCTGATGGGAAGAAAAAGAGGAAAGAGAGAGTGAAGAAGACCATTTCCAGAGTGGTTGACAGACCATCCATGATAATGGATGATGAAGATGAGGAGGAAGAGGAACCAGCTGCACCCCTTGCCAAGTCTCAGAAGCTAATGGCAGATGCCATGAAATCTGCAGGTGCACCATTCAAGTCCAAGCACAAGCTTACACCTAAAGCTGCTGCTCCTAAGAGATCCACAAGAAACATCCCTGCTGCTGAAAATAACAAGGCCCTAGTGCCAGAGGTTTGGAAGGATGAAGAGGCACAAGTGCTCAGGAAATTGAAGCCAAAGATTCCAGACCATGATGATGGACATCCAGTGGCTGAAAACATGAAGCTCGGAAAGGATAGTGGACTGAGAGAATGGAGGAAAGTTGATCCATATTCTGCAAGGAGGAGAACATCATGTGACTATCAGTTCCATACCATAGAACAACATGATTTCTATGAGACAGTGCTGCTTGACAAGAAGCCCATCATAAGCAACATGAAATGGGTGGAATGGAAGTACATAGATGCCAATGAAGACTACTTCTCACATGTTCATGAGAGTTTCAGGCTGACAAGTGTTGATGCTTTTGTTGGAAAAAAGCTCACAAAATGGAATCATGAAATGGTGATGCAGTTTTACTCCACTGCACACTTTTATCCAAATGGAAGAATAGTATGGATGACTGAGGGAACTAGATACCATTCAACTATTTCTGAGTGGGCCACTCTCATCAATGCCCCAAAGGAAGATGAAAATGATATTGATGTATATGGGAAGCTCAGGATGGATCACAACACTATGGCACACATGTACAAGACCATTCCTAAGGAGGCTTTGGAAACACACAAGTTTGGCTCTATCTACTTTCTGCTTGCTGGTTTGGCCACCGTAAACTATATCTTGAGGCATACTTTGTTTCCCAAGTCTGGAGATGAAAGGATGATCTATGGCCACTCCATCAACCTGCTTCACTTATTTGATATCCCATAGAAATTCAAAGTCATGAGCCTGATTGTAGAGACAATCAAAAGGACTGTTGCTGACCAGAAGAGGTTATGTGGATATGCACCAAACATCCAGATGCTTATCAACTCCAAGGTTGGTATAGGAACATATCTACTTGAAAGAGAGCATCTTCCTCTTCAGCCAAAATTTGAAGATAATGAAGTGGCGATGGATGCTTCACATCCAACTTCAGTTGAGGCTCAAGAGAAGGCTGAGAAAGCAAAGGCAGCAAAGGCAGCTAGTGCACCAAATGCATCAATAGTGAATCTCAAGTCAAAGCAAGACCAACTGGCATATCTCCTAGAAGCAACTCTGAGGAATGAGCAAAGTCTGGCCAGCTTAGCCAAGAACCAGGAGAGCCTAGAGCGGCTAGTTGAGGACAAATGTATAATCTTGATGTCAAGGTCAGTGAGATACAATCTATTGTGGAGAAACTGAGAGATGATGCTGAGGATTGAGATGACAAGACTACCACTGACAGATTCCATACAGGCCTAGGGCACAAAGGTCATCAACTGTGCCAGTTGCAGACGCCAGGACTACTCACTCTACACCTGCCGCCACTACCACAGTGCCACCCCAAGTGTCGACTCCACTAGCTCAACAGACATCAACTGAGGCATTTGTAGAAGCAGTTTTCTCAATGCCGCCTATGCACACCGAAGCAACAAGCCAGAAGACCCCTTCAGGAGTTCCTGGAGATTGTGCCTAGAGTACCGTATATCACTGTACCTTTTCAAGATTTTTGGTAACTTGTTGCTAAAGGGGGATAAAATGTATAGATCATAGGCTTTGAGAGAGAGTGTCTCATTCTTTTGCTTGTTGGTTTTTATTCCCAGTTGCTACTTCGTGTATTTAGTTTGTTCTACTTATTGTTTGATGGTCGGGATACTTTGTGTGGTTGTGTGTTCGATCATATTATGCTTAATGTGTGATATATGCCTATCTCCTTGATTATTTGTGTATGATCATTCACTTATGTATTTGGTGATGCGTGCATGTTATTTCACTCTTATCATTTTGTGCGCTCCACAAAGTTGTATGTGACATGGAAGAGTGACCCATGATCCTAATCGGTTGTGCATTTGCATTCAAACACAAATCTTAAATAATGCACAAATTTAGGGGGAGCTCTTGCTTATCACATACTTCTCAAAGCGACGATGTATTTCATTCATTTTATCATTTGTCGAAGCTTTGACGTATATGTTGTCATCAATTACCAAAAAGGGGGATTTTGAAAGTGCAAGTAATCCCCGGGTGGTTTTGGTAATTCATAACAACATATAACTCATTGAACTTATATCCATTCAAGATAAATATTTCAGGAATTTCAATGAATGGCATGCATGGAGTAGAGATGTGGACCCCTCAAAATAACTAATGACATATATTGGCAAAAGCTCAAGACTCTCCATCTTTACTTTAGTGATCTAAGATCACATTGAGTCCATAGGAAAGCCAATACTATTAAAAGGGGATGAGGTGTTGCTTAATGGCTTGCTTTCTCAAATGCTTAGTGATATTGCTCCAAAACCCTCAGCCACTTTCTCCATCCAGTCAAAACCCTAAACTAAATTCCAACTCGGCCCCACCGATTCTTTCTATCCGGTGCCACCGAGTTCATATGACATAGCCATAACCAGATATCCTAGTAGTTCAGTTTCACCGATAAAGGTCTCGGTCTCACCGAGATGGCCCTGCCAACACTCTATGACTTGTTGCATTTATTTCGGTCTCACCGAGTCATGCAATCGGTCTCACTGAGTTGGCTTGGCAGATTCTCTGTTGCCTTATTGCTTCACTTCAGTCTCACCGAGTTGATGCAATCAATGCCACCGAGATGATGTTTTCCCTAAGCCCTAGCACATCGGTCTCACCGAGTTGTTCCAGTCGGTCCCACCAAGATTCTTAACGTTCACATTTTTTAACATATTGGTGCCAACGAGTTTAACTATTCGGTCCCATCGAGATGAGTCAAATCTGTGTAATGGTTGGATTTTGTGTGGAGGCTATATATACCCCTCCACCCCCTTCTCCATTTGTGAGAGAGCCATCAGAACATGCCTACACTTCCACCATACATTTTCTGCGAGAGAACCACCTACTCATGTTTTAAGATCATGACATTCCAATCCTACCACAAGAATCTTGATTTCTAGACTTCCCCAAGTTGCTTTCCACTCAAATCATCTCTCCACCATATCCAAATCTATGGGAGAGAGTTGAGTGTTGGGGAGACTATCATTTGAAGCACAAGCTCAAGGAGTTCATCATCAACACACCATCGATTACCTTTTGGAGAGTGGTGTCTCCCAGATTGGTTAGGTGTCGCTTGGGAGCCTCCGTCAAGATGTGGATTTGAACCAAGAAGTTTGTAAGGGCAAGGAGATCGCCTACTTCGTGAAGATCTACCCGAGTGAGGCAAGTCCTTCGTGGGTGATGGCCCTGCTGGGATTCACAAGGTTTCTTCTTGGTGGACCCTTCGTGGGTGGAGTCCTCTGTGGACTTGCGCAATCGTTACCCTTCGTGGGTTGAAGTCTCCATCAAGGTGGACGTACGATAGCACCATCTACCAGAACCACGCCAAAAATCTCCATGTCTACATTGTGTTTGCCTTCTCCAAACCCTTCCCTTTACATTCATATGCAATGTTTTACTTTCCACTGCTACACTCTTAGAATTGCATGTGTAGGATGATTGCTTGACTTGTGCTAATTGCTAAAATCTTCCCACAACTAAAATTGGGAAAATGATAGTTTTTATTTGGTCAAGTAGTGTAATCACCCCTCCCCCCTCTAGACATACTTTCGATCCTACTGTACTATTAGAGTCTTCTTTGATCTGTTATATGCATGATATTTATAGCCTCGTAGTTCTTATTCAAAACTTTGGTTTGGTTTGGCCAACTAGATTAATTTTTCTTGCAGTGGGAGGAGGTGCTTTGTGATGGGTTTGATCTTGCAGTGCTCAATCTCAGTGACAGAAGGAGACATGACACGCATGTATCATTGCTATTAAGGATAAAAAGATGGGGCCTATTCCTACATGAATAAATCTTGTCTACATCATGTCATCGTTCTTATTGCATTACTCCGTTTTTCCATGAACTTAATACACTAGATGCATGCTGGATAGCGGTCGGTGTGTGGAGTAATAGTAGTAGATGCAGGCAGGAGTCGGTCTACTAATATTGGACGTGCTGCCTACATACATGATCATTGCCTTGGATATGGTCATGATTTTTTGCTTTTCTATCAATTGCCCAACAGTATTTTTTTACCTACCGTATGTTATTTCCTCGAGAGAAGCCACTAGTGAAATCTATGGCCCCGGTGTCTATTTCCTATCATATTATTTTCAGATATATTATTCCAAAAACCCAAAAATACCTTACTGCACTTTTTATTTATTTATTTCTTGCTTTTGTCAGATCTATTTATCAGATCTCATACAATTTAATCTATCTCAATACCGAGGAGGGATTGGCAACCCCTCTTACGCATTGGGTTGCAAGTATTTTTTCACTGTGTGCAGGTACCGTTTACATAGTGTTGCTTGGTTCTCCTACTGGATTGATAACCTTGGCTTCATAACTGAGGGAAATACTTACTATTATTGTGCTGCATCATCCTCTCCTCTTCGGGGAAATACCAACATAGATACAAGCAATCAGGAAGAATTTCTGGCGCCATTGCCGGGGAGACATCATCAACATCTATCAGGTTCCTAATCACAAATCTCATCTCCTTGCAATTTACATTATTTGCCATTTGCCTCTCGCTTTCATCTCCCCCACTTCTAAAATGTTTTTGCGAAAGCATAAAAATATTTGCCTTCTTTTTTGTTTGCCTTTTTTGCCGTTCGATCTTTTGTCTGCATGAGATCTTGTTTGCGTAGTCATGATGTCTGAAGAGAATACCTAATTGGGTGATTTTTCCAATACTACTACTAATAATTTTATTAGTACTCCGATTGCTCCTCCCGCCGCTAGTGCGGAGTCTTATGATATTAACACTGCTTTGTTGAATCTTGTTATGAAAGAGCAATTTCCCGGCACTCCTAATGAGGATGTTGCGTCCCATCTAAACACTTCATAGAATTGTGTGATATGCAAAAGAAAAAAGATGTGGACAATGATATTGTGAAATTAAAATTGTTTCCTTTCTCTTTGTGGGATCGTGCAAAAAATTGGTTTTCTTCTTTGGCTCCCAATAGTGTCGATTCTCGGGATAAGTGCAAATATGCTTTATTTTCCGCCCATGAAAATTATTTCCCTTTGAAATCAAATCATGAATTTTAAGCAACCTGAGTAGGAACATGTTGCAAAATCTTGGGAAAGAAACTCATGGTTTAAATCTTTGGATGATTATACAAAAAAAATATGCGGGATTGAATTTTGTTCTAGAAATATTTTTGATTCCGCCGCGGGTGGTACTTTAACGGAAATTACTTTGGGTGGATCCACTAAATTTTTAGAAAATATTATGGCAAATTATTCACAATGGCATACCGGAAGAGCACCTACTAGTAAAAAAGTTAATATAGTCAAAGAAATTAGTACTTTGAGTGAAAAATTTGATGCTCTTATGAAATTGGTTGCTAGTAAAAATGCTCCTATTTATCCTAATGATGTGCCTTTATCTACTTTGATTGAGAAAAATAGTGATTCCGTAGATGTGAATTTTGTCTTGTGAAACAATTAAAAATAAAAGTGCTTATAGAGGTAATTCTAATCCTAGGAATTTTCCTGAAAATTCGTGTCGGGGGAAACGAACACCTATGGGATCAGGGGTGATCCCTTCTACGGTTAGCGGGCAGAGAGTTGCACGAAGAGCGGGTCTAGCGATCAGCGCAAGGCGATTTTTACCCAGGTTCGGGCCGCACTGGTGCGTAAAACCCTAGTCCTGCTTGTGTGTATATTCTGTGTTCTTGAGCTCTTGAACTAGTTGCGGTGCATGCCCAGTCCAAAAAGTCCGAATCCTCTCTTAGTACGCCTCGGGCCTCCTTTTATATGTCAAAAGGGTCGCCACAGTGGCACACAGGTGGTGGAAAGCAAGCTATATAGTGTATGAGCTTATCGTTCGACACCGTAGGACAAACACATTTAATGTGCTGCCTATGTGCCCTCTTACTTTATCGGGGACGGCAACAGAAGCTGTCCCATCTGTCACCGCCCTTCCTTGCCTTGACACGTGTCCAGGCTAATGAGGCATGCAATGCAATGCTGGCTAGCTAGCTGTTGTGTTGGCGCGGTGGTAGAGCCTCCACGAAGATTTGCATGCCACCATGCAGGCGTCTGCCTAGTTGGCAAGCTGGTTGTCACACTTGAGTGGTGGTGAAGTGGCAAAACCTTGTCTGGCGCGGGCCTGGTCACGGCCCCGCAATCATCCTTGGCAAGGCTTGCCGGGGGCCTCGCGGTCGTCCCCGGCAAGGGTCTTGCCGGGGGTCTTCGTCTTCTGGTCCCAGGTGGACCCGCAGGCTATCAATTCTTAACAAAGATCTGCATGCTACTTTGCATGTGCCCTTTGAGCCTTGTCCTTGATGCTGTCGATGGTGTCAAAACTCTTAGTCCTCAAGGGTGATGGCCTTGCTGGTGCTTTGTAGGTTGCCCTGAAAAGGCTCTTGTCGGGGCCACATAGGTTGCCCCGGCAAGGATGTTGCCGGGGGAGGCCTAGTCTGCCTTCTGCTCCTTGTTCTTTGACTTGATTACTGTCTTGATAGTCTTGTGTTTTGCCTTCTGCTGCCCTACCAAGCCTTGTCGTAGGTGCGCCTACTACTGCCCATGCACAAGTAAGGGGTACAGAAGAGCCCACAATTTTGTACACCGACAGGAGGCCTCCTTTTATATGTCAAAGGGGTCACCGCAGTGGCACACAGGAGGTGGAAAGCAAGCTACAGTGTATGAGCTTATCGCTCGGCACCGTAGGACAAACACATTAATGCGCTGCCTACGTGCCCTCTTACTTTATCGGGGACGGTTACAGAAGCCGTCCCGTCCGTCGCCGCCCTTCCTTTCCTTAACACGCGTCCAGGCTAACGAGGCATGCAATGCCATGCTGGCTAGCTAGCAGTTGTGTTGGTGCGATGGTAGAGCCTCCATGAAGATTTGCATGCCGCCACGCAGGCATCTGCCTAGTTGGCAAGCTGGTTGTCGCACTGGAGTGGTGGTGAAGTGGCAAAACCTTGTCGGGCACGGGCCTGGTCGCGGCCCCACAATCATCCCCGGCAAGGCTTGCCGGGGGCCTCGCGCTCGTCCCCGTCAAGGGTCTTGCCGGGGGTCTTCATCTTCTGGTCCCACGTGGACCCGCAAGCTATCAATTCTTCACAAAGATCTACATGTTACTTTGCATGCGCCCTTTGAGCCTTGTCCTTAAAGCTGGTGATGGTGTCAAAACTCTTAGTCCTCAAGGGTGATGGCCTTGCAGGTGCTTCGTAGGTTGCCCCGGCAAGGCTCTTGCCGGGGCCACGTAGGCTGCCCCATCAAGGATGTTGCCGGGGGAGGCCCAGTCTGCCTTCCACTCCTTGTTCTTTGACTTGATTGCTGTCTTGATAGTCTTGTGTTTTGCTTTCTGCTGCCCTGCCAAGCCTTGTCATAGTTGCGGCTACTACTGCCCATGCACAAGTAAGGGGTACACAAGAGCCCACACTTTTGTACACCTATAGGAGGCCTCCTTTTATATGTCAAAGGGGTCACCACAGTGGCACACATGAGGTGAAAAGCAAGCTACAGTGTATGAGCTTACCGCTCGGCACCGTAGGACAAACGCATTTAATGCATTGCCTATGTGCCCTCTTACTTTATCAGGGACGACAACAGAAGCTGTCGCGGTCGTCGCCGGCCTTCCTTGCCTTGAGACGCGTCCAGGCTGACGAGGCATGCAATGCCATGCTGGCTAGCTAGCTACTGTGTTGGCGCGGTGGTAGAGCCTCCACGAAGATTTGCGTGCCGCCACGCAGGCATCTGCCTAGTTGGCAAGCTGGTTGTCGCACTACAGTGGTGGCGAAGTGGCAAAACCTTGTCGGGCGCGGGCCTGGTCGTGGCCCCGCAATCATCCCCAGCAAGGCTTGCCGGGGCCCTCGCGGTCATCCCCGACAAGGGTCTTGCCGGGGGTCTTCGTCTTCTGGTCCCACGTGGACCCAGAGGCTATCAATTCTTCACAAAGATCTACATGCTACTTTGCATGCGCCCTCTGAGCCTTGGCCTTGACGCTATTGATGGTGTCAGAGCTCTTAGTCCTCAAGGGTGATGGCCTTGCTGGTTCTTCGTAGGTTGCCCCAGCAAGGCTCTTGCCGGGGCCACATAGGCTGCCCCAGCAAGGATGTTGCCGGGGGAGGCCCAGTCTGCCTTCTGCTCCTTGTTCTTGACTTGATTGTTGACTTGATAGTCTTGTATTTTGCCTTCTGCTGCCCTGCCAAGCATTGCCGCAGTGCGGCTACTACTGCCCGTGCACAAGTAAGGTGTACAGAAGCGCCACACTTTTGTACACTGATAGGAGCGCTCGGGCCTGGGCCACATATAAGCGCAAGGCGTAGTTGGGTCGGGCCCAAAGCAGTGTGCGGGCATGCATGGCAGAGACTTAACTTCCACGATCTTTTCGCCAGTTGCGCTTCCCCATGATCCGCGTCGGGTGCATGACGTGGGGGTCGTGCGTGGGATGGCCGCAACACACTTGTGTCACTTTGTAGTAAATGGTAAAGGGGCGGACCGCGCCTTCCCCATAAAAAAGAGGAATTCGCAGGGGCGGTACTCATTTACTAAGTGGACTTGGGTCATGGCCTGCATGGTGCCACACCCCACGATCACGGGGTGGAAAACAGCCACCCCTCTTGTCTTCACGCCTCTGACTCGCTCGCCATGTGTCCCCCATGCCTTAGGAAGGGCAGGCGGTGGATGCGGAGGGCATGTGCATTAACGTCGAGGCGGGAAACTAGGCGTCGCTGATTCGGGCAGCGGGTCGGTCCCGATTCCGTGCGCTTCAAGAGGCCACATTGGCCTAGCGGGGCGGTCGCCCTTAGGGCTCGGAGGCCAGGCCCGGCCCTGCCCTTCTATAAAAGGGAGAGGGACGGTGCCTTTCCGCATTCGCCTTCTTCTCCTCCTTCTGTTTAATACCTTTCTCCCATTTGCCATGGTGAGAGGGCGTGCTGGTGCTGCAACGGCAGCAACGAGGGCTTCTGCTCAACAACGCGTTCCCCCTCCCTCAGAGCTCTCGACGGCGGAGCCTACCGTGAGGGGAAGAGGAAGGGGACGAGGCCGAGGTCGCCGTGGTGCCCGGGGAAGAGGAGGACGGGGCGGCGCACCGGCTGCACTTCCGCTGGCGGCCCCTCCTCCAATGGACGGCCATGTTGGAGATCAGCCCCGCAAGTTCTTCATCAGGCTGTATAAGCGCGTGTGTGGCCATCTCCATCTCCCTACCCCATACACTCGGGTGACGGAGCAGGACTCGCCGCAGGCTTTGAGGCTGCACATGAGGGGCTGCGGGAATGGCAACATGTGGATCGGCATTGACTTCCCCGCCCCTCACGTCATGTATCTTCGCCATGGGTGGAAAACTTTCGCACGCGCCCACAGCTTGTCGGAGGGGCACGTTCTCCAGTTCAAGTTAATGGAGAACGGCCTGCTCTCCGTCAAGGTCTACGAGAGCTCATGAATCCACTTAGGATGCTGCGCGGAGAGTTCCACTGATGACTAAAGCTCCTCCTCGACCGACAGTGATGAGGAGGACACCGCCATCAACGATGACGACAACAGGCGGGAAGATGACGACTCAGACTCCAGTTGACCATCAGTGGCAGCACCATCATCTGCTCCGCCTCCTCCCCTGGCAACGCGCCTCGCCGGGGGTTGCACCCTGCTGGCTCTGGCGTCGGTGGGCGATGGGCTACCCCGCGAAGCTCTCCATCGACGTGTTCCCCATGCCCGTCTCCATTTGCGCTTGCCGTACCTGGGGAGGAAAAGGGCAAGAACAGGGATTACGGGGCCCTTATCTTCTCTCAATTTGTAGTCACTTGCCAAATCTTTAGCTTTCTAGATAATGTAATCTCTCGAGTCCATGCTTATGTTATGTAACATTTGTACTTGCATCAGCATATTAATGAAAAAGATGAGCTTTGCCGGGAACCCATGCACGTATATGTCCATGCAGAGGTGAACGCCTCCCTAATAAAAATAAATGAGTTCTCCCAGCAAGCTACCTTGCCAGTGCCCTTTGTTCCCGCGGGAGAATCACATATGTCGGGTTACAGACAAAGGGCCCAGCCCCTTGCCAATCTCTTTTTATCAAAGGCTGCTGCAACCATTCCGACTGAAGCAGCGTTCGGGTCAGAAATGAGAGTACCCGAGTCTAAAAAGAGTGGCGAGGTTTTCTAATGCACAAGTCACAGGTTACGAACATGAATGGACAAGAGGTGAAATTTATCTGTTTGGTTTGTCGGGGATGACGTGCCAGGCGGTCTTCTCAACTTCTTGCCAAAGCCAAGTCCACGAAAGGAACGGTGAAACCGAGTGTCTTTACTGTGGCTGGAAAGAAGAGAGGATAGGCGCAACGACCCTTAGCGGTCAATTAGTATTTGCTAGAATCAAAAGGCAGTATGATATCCTGGATAAGCATGCATATACGTATATACATAAAACATGGAAATCACAGGAAACAACATATACTAAAATTTATCTAACTATGCACAGGGTCTGCGCCTGGCTCTGTACATAGGGTTACATGCCTTGTCGGCAAGGCTAGTACGAAATGGGGTTGCCAGGGCTCCCGACAACCGCACCCTATGGGTAAAACTTGCGAAGAGGTTCGATATTCCAGGAGTTGCTCATCGGAATGCCATCTTCGGTCTCCAAGCGGACTGCGCCGGGCTTGGTGACTCGTGTTACCCGACACGGGCCTTCCCACTTTGGCGTCAACTTGTTTGATTTCTTGGCGGACTGAACACGCCGAAGAACAAGGTCGCCTTCCTCAAGGCTTTGGGCATGAACCTTGCGGCTATGGTAGCGGCGCAAGGCTTGCTGGTAGGAAGCGGCTCGCTCAGCAGCCTGAAGATGATCTTCCTCAAGGAGCGTTGCATCATCTTGGCGCAACTGCTCTTGCTCAAGCTCATCATAAGCGAGCACTCAAGGTGACCCGTATATGAGTTCTGTGGGGAGAACTGCTTCTGCCTCCTATACCATGGCAAAGGGTGTCTGGCCAGTGGCTTGATTTGGTGTCGTTCTGATTGACCAAAGAACCATTGGCAATTCATCAATCCAACGTCTTCCACACTTGCGTAGCCTGTCGAAAGTTCTTGTTTTGAGGCCTCGCAACACTTCATCATTTGCCCTTTTTGCTTGGCCGTTGCTTCTTGCGTGAGCAACAGAAGCAAAACAAACTTTGCTGCCAAGGTCTTGGATAATGCATGAAGGTGCCGCTCGTGAACTGTGTGTCTTTGTCGGTGACGACTCTGTTTGGCACACCAAAACGGCAAACGAGTCCCTTGAAGAACTTGACGGCGGACTGTGCTGTCACCTTTCTCACTGGTTCCACTTCCGACCACTTTGTGAACTTGTCAATCGCAATGTACAAGTACTCAAAGCCGCTGACAGCACAGGGAAAGGGGCCCAGTATGTTAAGCCCCAGACTGAAAATGGCTAGGAAAGAGGAATTGTTTGAAGAGCCTGGACTGGTTGATGAAGCTTTTTTGAATGGAACTAGCACGCTTCACACTTGGTTACTAGTTCAGTTGCATCCTGGAGAGCGTTGGTCCAGAAGAAACCCTGCCGGAATGCTTTGCCGACAAGGGCTCTTGACCCTATGTGGGAGCCATACATGCCTCCATGTATCTCTGCCAACAACTCCAGTCTGTCCTCCCAAGGAATACACTTCAATTTCATGCCACTCAGTCTCCTTCTGTATAGGACATCATCCACGAACTGGTACATGCTGAACCAACATGCTACTCTTTCTGCTTCTTCATGTTCCTCAGGGAGTTCCCCTGTTTGGAGGAAATGAACAGTATGCCGTGCCCATGCTAGAGCCTGGGGCTCGACGGCAAGGACTAAAGGCATGTCTTTTGCCGCGGGGGCAGCTATCTCTACGAAAAGGGCTTGGGACCCTGCCAGAGGCTGCTGCTCCCTAACAAGCTTGGGGTACGCGACAACTTCCTTGCCGGCGGCTCCTGGGAGCTCAGCGGGAAAGTACTTGCCAGGGTCTGCTTTCCTTTGCTTGTTCTTCCCTGCTGATGGTTGGTTCAACGGATGGCTGGGTTAATCGAAGCACAAAGGTACCTGGTTCCACAGGCAACTTGAGGGCAGCGCGTTTTGACAAGTCATCGGCGATGCTGTTTTCCGCTCGAGGAACATGCTCTGCTTGCAGACCCTCAAAGAGCTCCTCCAACTTCCTCACTTCATCCACGTAGGCCTCCATCAATGGGCCCTGATAATCCTTGTTGACTTGTTTGACGACAAGCTGTAAATCACCTCTGATAATGAGTGAGGGAGTCCTGGATTAGGGGGTGTCCGGATGGCCAGACTAAGACCTTTGGCCGGACTCCCGGACTATGAAGATACAAGATTGAAGACTCCGTCCCGTGTCCGGATGGGACTTTCCTTGGCGTGGAAGGCAAGCTTGGCGATACGATATGAAGATCTCCTCCCATTGTAACCGACTCTGTGTAACCCTAGCCCTCTCCGGTGTCTATATAAACCGGAGAGTTTTGGTCCGTAGGACGAACAACAATCATACCATAGGCTAGATTCTAGGGTTTAGCCACTCCGATCTCGTGGTAGATCTACTCTTGTACTACCGATATTATCAATATTAATCAAGCAGGAGTAGGGTTTTACCTCCATCAAGAGGGCCCGAACTTGGGTAAAAACATCGTGTCCCTTGTCTCCTGTTACCATCTGCCTAGACGCATAGTTTGGGACCCCCTACCCGAGATCCGCCGGTTTTGACACCGACATTGGTGCTTTCATTGAGAGTTCCACTGTGTCGTCACCATCAGGAAGGATGCCGCATCCTGTCTTTAAAGACGGCGTCGTTGCTAAAGGAGCTTTGGCTGTCGGCCAAACTCTCCGGCTAGGCAGGTTTTTGATGACCGCCTGTCCGGCCGTCGCGCCGACGATGACCTCTCGGGCCATCGAAAGCAATCTTCGCATCAGCTTGGAGCTTGCCGAGCAGTTAGATCTGATGGAGCTCTTCTCCCTGAACGAGCTCTTGGATTGCATCACGGCCCTGGGAGTCGCTACTGATTACGACTAGATTGGGCTTAAACCCGATCAGAGAGAGATTAACTCTCCCCAGATTACCCACCACGTCGAAGTGGTGGAAGAACAATGCGACGAGTCTTCGCCCGCCCTAAGGACCAAATGCGTCCGGATTCCCGATCCCTCCAAGCCGGATACCCGCGGAGGGGAGGATGTCGCCCAAACCCTGAACCTAAAGTTAGGCAGTAGGCCCGATTCATTGAATAATATTCGAGAAAGCAAGCTTCCAAATTCGGAAACTGCTCGACCCCTGAATCCTACATCTGGCAGGGTTCCGGATTTAATTCCACCTGCCCACCCAACTATACGGGATTTATCCCTAATACGGCAAGAGTCCGGAGAAATAGTACACCACTACTGGGCCAGATTCCTCCTGGTTATGAACAGGATAAAGGACTGCCGTGAGAAAGAAGCAATTTCACTCTTCTTTAACAACTGCACGGACATCGGAATCCTAAACGCCATAAGTCGCCGCGAAATCACACGATTCGCCGACTTGACATCCATAGTACGAAAGTACTGTGCGACTGAAAGTGTTTGGAAAACCGAAGATAAATTCTGGGACAATCCGGCCCCGAATATAACACAAGTCCGAAACAAAAGGGCGCATTATTGCCAGGCATTTGAGCCAAACATCAAAAAACAAAAACCCTCTACAGGATACGGGACCATACTGGGAGGATGGCTCAACGGACCCTGTAAAATTCATAATTCAGGGAAAGCCACACCAACGCACAGCCTCAGAGCATGTTGGATACTACGACAGGTGGCCAGAAGTGGCGAGGAGCTTTTAACTCTAGCACCCGAAGAATACCTCCCCAGTACGGTGTCGACAGTCTTCGAGACCTTCACATCAAACAATGCAAGGAAATGAACACTCCGCAACCTTGCCGAAGTCTACCAAGTAGCAACAATAAACCCATGGAGTGACACGGCTATCATCTTTAATGCCAGTGACGAACCTAAATTCCGGATAGCCCGAGCACCAGCCGCATTGGTCCTCAGTCCGATAGTGGACGGCTTCCGACTTACAAAGGTACTCATGGATGGCGGCAGCGGACTCAACCTCATCTACCAGGAAACCCTGCGAAAAATGGAAATTGACTAGAGCCGCATTGAGCGAAGCAACACAACTTTTAGGGGAATAATCCCAAGCCGGGTAGCGTGCTGTTCAGGAAAAATCACACTGGATGTGGTGTTCGGCACGCCGGACAATTACAGATCCGAGGAGGTCACGTTTCAAGTGGCCCCGTTCAGCAGCGGATACCACGCTCTGCTAGGGCGAGAAGCATTTACAATTTTCCAAGCCATACCCCATTACGGGTACATGAAGCTCAAAATGCCCGGGCCCAATGGAATCATCACTCTCGCAAGTGATCCGGACATAGCGCTCCGCACTGAAAACAAGACAGCCGCACTGGCCCCGGAGGCATTATCTAAGGCCCTAGCGGCTGAGAAATTAACGACGTTGCGCTCTACGGTGGACAGGGACGATGTGATACTAGACAAGAGATCCAAGTCCACCTCTTTTAAACCAGCGGACGAAATAGTCAAATTCCAAGTCCATCCAATGGACCCTACAAAAACGGCCTCCATTGGGGCACAATTAAAACCCGATGTAGACGCCGCACTCAGAGACTTCCTGCGAGAAAATTGGGACATTTTCGCCTGGCACCCCTCGGATATGCCAGGAATCCCACGCAGGCTGGCCGAGCACAGCCTGAACATCATAAAAGGGTTTAAACCCGTCAAGCAGACCCTACGACATTTTTCTGAACCCAAGAGACAAGCCATGGGAGAGGAGCTAGCAAAACTGCTGGAAGCCGGATTCATCAAAGACATAAAACATCTGGACTGGCTAGCAAACCTGGTGATGGTACCAAAGAAGGACAAATCTTGGCGCCTATGTGTCGATTTCAAAGACCTAAACAAGGCCTGTCCAAAGGACCCTTTCCCACTCCCCGAATTGATCAAATCATCGACGCCACCGCAGGACACGACTCATTGTGTTTCCTCGATGCATACTCTGGCTACCATCAAATCAAGATGGCAGAGTTAGACCAAACCGCAACGGCATTCATCACCCCATACGGCCCATTCTGCTTCAACACGATGCCCTTCGGGCTCAAAAACGCCGGCGCAACATATCAGCGCATGATTCAGACATGTCTGGCCAACCAGATCGGCAAAACAGTCGAAGCATACATAGATGGCGTGGTCGTCAAAACAAAACATGTCGATACTCTAGTAGATGACTTGAGGCTCACGTTCGACAATCTCCGAACATATGACATTAAGCTCAACCCGGAAAAATGCGTTTTCGGTGAACCAGCCGGAAAGCTCTTGGGCTTCATCGTATCCGGTAGAGGAATTGAAGCAAACCCAGCAAAGATCCGAGCTCTGTCACAATTGGACCCCAAAGAACCTCAAACAAATACAAAAACTGACAGGATGCGTGGCGGCTCTAAGCCGCTTTATCTCCCGCTTAGGAGAAAAGGCATTACCCCTCTATCGCCTCCTGCGGCGCACCGACCACTTCGAGTGGATGGATGCCGCCACAGCCGGACTTGAAGAAATAAAAGCCATACTGGCAACAAATCCAGTCCTGGCCGCGCCCAACACGGGTGAACCAATGCTATTATACATCGCGGCAACCCATCAAGTTGTAAACGCGATGCTCGTCGTCCGACGAGAAGCGGACGGACACAAGTTCCCCCTCCAAAAACCAGTGTACTACGTGTCCACTGTGCTAACACCATGCAAGTCATGGTACCCACATTATCAAAAGATAGCATACGCGGTGTTCATGGCATCCCGGAAGCTGCGACACTACTTTCAAGAGTGCTCCATAACAGTGGCATCCAAAGTACCCCTTAATGATATTATATACAACCGCGATGCAATGGGCCGGATTGCCAAATGGGAAATCGAGCTCCTCCCGTTCGACATAACCTACAAGCCAAGGGGAGCTATTAAGTCGCAGGTTTTGGCCAACTTCATCGCCGAATGGACTGAACCGAACTCCCTAAAGAATACGGCGCATACTCCAACTGGATCGTGCACTTCGACGGCTCCAAAATGTTGGCTGGCCTGGGGGCTGGCGTCGTTCTGACGTCCCCAACCGGGGACACAGTCCAATACGTACTTCAGATAATGTACACGGATTCCAACAACGCAGCCGAATACGAGGCCCTTTTACATGGCCTCCGAATGGCAGCCTCCATGGGCATTCAGCGCCTAGAGGTCCAAGGGGATTCAAATCTCGCAATATCCCAAATAAATGGAGACTTCGACGCCAAGGATCCGAAAATGGCAGCTTACCGCAACACCATCTTAAAGATGTCAGCTCGGTTTGAGGGGCTCGAATTTCATCACATAGCCCGGGAAAATAACCAAGCAACAGACGTGCTGGCACGCATTGGTGCCAAGCGCGAGGCCGTCCCTCCCAACATCTTCCTAGAAAGGCTGTTCAAGCCATCTGTATCATGGGAAGGAGAATCCGGAAACAATAGCCCGGACACAACTACACTGCCCCTCACCAAGCATTCTGACACAGTTGGGGGCTCTGCCAACGAAACAACGCCGTCAGCCCACGCAATAATGGCAGTCATTGCCCCTTGGACAGAACCATTCCTAGCCTACCTAACTAGGCAGGAACTTCCTGAGGACCAAAACGAGGCCCACTGCATAGTGCGGCGATCTAAAGCCTACAAAGTCCACGAGGGAGAGCTTTACAAGAAAAGCACAACCGGAGTCCTTCAAAGGTGTATCTCCGAAGAAGAAGGGCGAGACCTTTTGGCTGAAATTCATGCCGGACTTGGTGGGCACCACGCTGCAGCCCGGGCCCTTGTAAGCAAGGCCTTCCGTACCGGATTTTATTGGCCAACGGCCCGGGCAGACTCTTAGGACTTAGTGCAACGTTGTGTTGGTTGCCAGTTATTCGCCAACCAAACCACATGCCGCCTACCGCACTACAAACTATACCCATTACCTGGCCTTTCGCGGTCTGGGGGCTTGACATGGTCGAACCCCTTAAAGGAGGAACCCACAAGCAAAAATATCTACTGGTCATGGTGGACAAATTCACCAAATGGATAGAAGCCAAGCCTGTAAAGACGGCCGAATCCGGACTAGTGATAGACTTCATTTCCAAAGTCGTACACCATTACGGCGTCCCCCATAGCATCATAACCGACAACGACACAAACTTCACGGCCGATGAAGTCAAACTTTGGTGCAAAAACATGGGCATCAAGCTCGACTATGCTTCAGTCTATCACCCTCAAACTAACGGTCAAGTTGAACGGGCCAATGGTCTCATTATGAGCGGCATCAAACCCAGACTAGTGCGATCCCTCAAGGAATGTAACACGCACTGGGTAGAGGAGCTTGACTCCGTACTCTGGGGGCTGTGGACCACACCGAATCGCACTACCGGATTCACACCATCTTTATGGTATACAGCGCAGAGGCAGTACTGCCATGCGACATAATCCATGACTCACCTCGCGTGCGCATGTACGAAGAAAGAGAAGCTGAGCTCGATCGGCAGGACAGCTTGGACGCATTGGAAGAGGAGCGCGACATGGCAAAGGCTCGTTCCGCGTTCTATCAGCATCAGGCTCGAAGATACCAAAGCAGAGAAGTACGGGCCAAAACCTATAACGTTGGCGAACTAGTTCTACGCCTGTCGGACAAGAAAAAGGATAAATTAAAGCCCAAATGGGAGGGCCCCTTCATCATCGACCAAGTACTGCTGGTGGAGCGTACCGTCTGCGAAGCACATCGGATAACCGACTCGAGCCGAACCCATGGAACGCAGCACGCCTACGAAAGTTCTACGCCTAGCGCCGGACTTCGTGTTCGTTTCCTTCCCTAGTCCCTTTGTTTGATTTTTTATTTTTATTTTTATTTTTGGCAGTCCGGGATTTTGTTCCTCCTCCCTACCCCTTCCTTTTTTTTTCTCACAAGCCCTTAGGGGCTTGCATGTGCAATATTCGCACATACCCGATGCGCTACCTGCGCTCATAATACCTGGGGGCTTCTCTACCAAGAAGTTTATATAAAACGGGCCTCATGCCCAAAACATGTGTGATGCTTCCGCATGAACCTTTTATACACCATTATATGCATCGATATGACTTAAGTTTTGGCCAAGCTGGGTTGCCTGGCTCCTGTGCTTACCCCTACGTTCCCGTTCATTCGGCTAGGTGGTAAAGGGAGCACCTCTGCGATTGTTACTGCCGGGTCAGCCGGATGTGTACCTCAGACTGGGTGAAGCCGAAAGCTAGCATTCTTAAGGGAATATTCGGTCGGTGAACTAAAATATGATTTTTCGTATTCATTCATTTGCCCCCAGATGCTTTTCTTCTCTTTCCGGCAGTTCGGACATGCACTTTAGGGCATGCCTCACAGGGAAAGGAACCCCTAACGGAACTATTCTCTCTGGAAGATGTTTCTTACTAACCATGTAATATAACATAACTAGTTGGGCACTTGTCTGCTAAAGCACTTATGACCCCTACGCCTTGTCTCCATGCATGCCCTGGTTCTTACATAACCGAGAGGGTATTCAGACACACTCCGGACTATAGGGTCCAGAGGTCGAAGCGAAAAGGTCCGCAATGACAAACAATCTACAATCCGGCTAGAAGACATTTTTTATGTCATTTTTATAGAGTCAATTCGACTCGGCATATTCTTCTTCAATGCCATCCAATAGGCGGTCTAATTACAGTCCTGTTGGGAATACTTTGCAGCCAATTCCACCTGGCCATATGCTAAGCTGACCGGGATCTCCTTTCCGTCCGAACCTACAGGGCCAACCTCGGCCATGTGGTTTGGGTCAGCCTTCGAGTACCGAGTCTTCACCATGGCCCAGGCCTCCCTGGCACCTTGATGGCCGGCCGATATCTTCCACAACCGGAAGCGCTGCCGCAGTCCCTCCAGCTTCTTGGCAAGCTCCTCAAGGCCTTCGGGCACGGAGAGGGATGGCCACATAGCCTGGATGATGCTTTGCATTGCCCGCCAAACTCGCTCGTGTAGTTGCAACAGCTCGGGAAGAAGGTCTCCCGATGAACCGGGCATTTCCTCTGCCGAACGACCCGTCAGCAGACCTACAGACATAGCTCTGTCAATCGACTTCCTCGCTGAATTCTTTTTTCGAAGATTCGTTCAAGCACTTACTAAAAATGTCGCGTCGAAGTCGCCGATTCTCCTTCACGACAGAAGATAGCTGAATACGAACATCTTTCAGTTCCTCGCCTAGCTGGGTATTGGCGTCTTGAAGCTTGTTCTTCTCTTGCCTCACCCTCGTCAGCATGCTCTCGCCAGCCTTTAGTTGGCGTAGGAGTTGTTGCTGGTCCGGATTTACTCCGGCCTCATCTGCATTATTATCGTCAGGGTTGCACGCCTACCGCATTTCGAAACGGAAGTACCTTTCGAAGCACATATTACCTGCGGGCGTCCCCTTGACATTCTCTGGAGTGGCCAATGCGGCCTCGAGCTGAGCCTTGCACTCTTCGAGCTCCTGGGACAATTGCGTGTTCTTCTTTGTAAGACACTGCATAGCACATGATCCTTCAAACAGTTATCTTCACTGTTTCAAGTCTCAGGGGCTACTGACACATATAACCTTCAATTTTACTTACCTGTATGTCTTTCACATACTGCTCCGTGGCTCTGGCTAGACCATTTTGAGCAGCACGGAGATACGCATCTCCTGTATTAAAGGCGTCCAACGCCTCTGGGGAAAAACACATGTCACGAAGAATAGTCCAGCGACGCCTGTGGTTCAGGGCACTCTCCACCTCTGAATTGGTGGCAGATAGCCCGTCGGCGCCCTCTGTCGGAGGAGCGCCCGAGGCGCGTCCTATGTCCACCTCCGCTTCCGGACCCGGCCTCGAACCTTGGCCGGCGGACATAGTCTGGCGGGCTCTCTTCTTCCTAACAAAATCATGAGCATTAGTAAGACTCAAGGGCATAAACCCTAGGCGTTAAATCCCGCGCCATACCATTGCGCCGGAATCTCGGTCCGGTCCGCACTTCTTTTTGGCCCGCCTGGCTTCAGCGGCCCTTGTTGGCTGCCCACCGTGGGCTCGGCCTTCCGCCTCAAGGATTTACCCTGCGAAATGTTGTTAGTACACGACATGCAAGATAAAACATGAGAATACTGGGACTTTGGTCTTAGTTACCTTGGAGGCTAGAAGTAGTCCGGGATAGTCGGCCGTGATGGCCACTAAGTAGTTATCCTTGCTCAATTGATGAAATACTCCATCAATCAACTCCATGCATAAGTCTGGATCTTCTTGGGAGTCCGGATCGAGGGGCCGTCCCGGGTCCTCGGGTTGCGGAGTAGGGCTGTTTATTTCCTTCACGGCCTGGCGCAGCTCCTGCGTTTGAACATTACTAGTCTAAGTACTCAACTACGGGAATTTCACAAACGGATAGGCGAGTGAAAGTATCCGCTCACCCAACTAGGAGGATTGTACATAGAGAATCCGCCTTCCGGGTTGACACGGAGGAATTCTTCCTCTTCCCCCTTGTACAAAGCGGATAAGATTCTCGTTAAAGTGGCGGCCGAATCTGGCCCCTTGCGACCGCACAGGGTGGCGTCATCCTCCCCGTTGAAATCCCACATGGGGTGGCCTCTTTATTGAAGCAGTTGCACCCCTCGCGTAATGCATACGGCCATGACCTTAATCATGGTCAGTCCGGAGTGAGCCAACAACCTTATCCGGCTCATCAGGTACATGACGTCCCTGTCAGCTTCCCTCTGAGGGTTCCGTGGGCGCCAACTCAGGCGCTTCTTCAACGGGGCATTATTGAACTCGGGGAGGCCGATCCGTACAGGGTCCGGTAGGGGGACGTCATCTATATAAAACCACTCCATGGGCCAGTCTTTGGACGCCCTCTTTGGGGTGCCGGATAGATATCTGGTTCCGGCGATTCGCCATAGTTCGGCTCCGCCCACCTGATAAATATACCCCTCCTGAGAATGGGGCACAAGGCAAAACAACCTCTTCCACAGCGTGAAATGGGCCTCAACACCCAGGAACAGCTCGCAGAGGGCCACGAAGCCCGCGATGTGCAGAATGGAGGCGGGTGTGAGGTTATGTAGCTGGAGGCCGTAGAACTCTAGCAACCCTCGGAGAAACGGATGAATTGGAAATCCTAGTCCTCTCATCAAATAAGGGACTAGGCATACCCACTCTCCTTGAGAGGGATTGGGAACGCCCTCCGCCTGCTCTCCGCCGCTATAGGCAGCAATCCCGGCTCGAACGGGGACCATATATGCTGGGGGGAGTAGCCCCTTGGACTGAAGCACTACTAACTTGCTATGTGGGACGGAGCATCGCCCCCAATCTCCGGGCCGAGGGCTGGAGGAGCGAGAGGAGGAGCGGCATCGACTGGCCATGTTGGAATGGATCTCTGTCAGAGGCGCTCTGATGAAGACTCGCGGAGGGAAGATGGTGCGAGTTGGATCTAAATCCCCGTCTCTTTTATGGGCGGCTCGTTAACGCAACCGGGGGGAGGGGGTAAGTGAAAAGAAACCCCCCTGGCTTTTTTCATTCGTTTGACGCGTGGAAGATGGTCATTATGGGACACAGAAGCCGAGGAGGACAGCACACACTGGAAGCCGGACACTATTCGACGAATACAGAGAATTTGCAGGGGAACCCGCCTTGCAATGCCGAAGACAACTTGCGCGCCGGACTCGTCGTCATTGAAGCCTGGTTCAGGGGCTACTGAGGGAGTCCTGGATTAGGGGGTGTCCGGATGGCCGGACTAAGACCTTTGGCCGGACTCCCGGACTATGAAGATACAAGATTGAAGACTCCGTCCCGTGTCCGGATGGGACTTTCCTTGGCGTGGAAGGCAAGCTTGGCGATACGATATGAAGATCTCCTCCCATTGTAACCGACTCTGTGTAACCCTAGCCCTCTCCGGTGTCTATATAAACCGGAGAGTTTTAGTCCTTAGGACGAACAATAATCATACCATAGGCTAGATTCTAGGGTTTAGCCACTCCGATCTCGTGGTAGATCTACTCTTGTACTACCCATATCATCAATATTAATCAAGCAGGAGTAGGGTTTTACCTCCATCGAGAGGGCCCGAACCTGGGTAAAAACATCGTGTCCTCCGAACGAGGAACTTCCACGGGCAACTTGAAGGCAACGCATTTTGACAAGTCATCGGCGATGCTGTTTTCCGCTCGAGGAACATGCTCTGCTTGTAGACCCTCAAAGAGCTCCTCCAACTTCCTCACTTCATCCACGTAGGCCTCCATCAATGGGCCCTGATAATCCTTGTTGACTTGTTTGACGACAAGCTGTAAATCACCTCTGATAATGAGCTTCCTGATTCCTAGGTCTTCCGCGATCCTGAGACCGTCAAGCAGCCCCTCATACTCTACAGTGTTGTTCGTCGACCTTTCCCGGGGAAAGTGCATTTGGACTACATACTTGAGGCACTCTCCGGTGGGCACGACGAGTAACACGCCGGCACCAGCACCTTGCAGCGAGAAAGCCCCATTAAAGTACATAATCCAATGACCGCTTGCCTCTTTGCCGGGAAGAGTGGTCTCTTGAACTTCTTCGTCAGGCATGGAGGTCCATTCTGCTATGAATTCTGCCAAGGCTCTACTCTTGATCATCGAAGTGCTTTCAAACTTGAGGCCAAAGCTTGACAGTCCCAACGCCCACTCCATAATCCTCCCGGTTGCATCTGGGTTGTGCAAGATTCGTTGCAACGAGAGGCGAGTGACGATGGTGACCTCATGTGCTTGGAAATAGTGACATAGCTTTCTCGAGGCCATAAGAAGGCCGAAAAGCAGCTTCTACATACCAGAGTACCTTGATCTAGCCCCCTACAAGGGGGAGCTGACAAAATAGACTGGGACCACTTTAGTGGCTTCTGGGCGTCGACCATCGGTAACGTCGCATTAATCTCACGCGCCCACTGTTTAAGTTGGCGGTGGGAACAATGTAATGAGGCACCTCTGTCAACACACATGACCTCCATCACCTTCTGAAACTCAAGCTCGGTGGACTCGTCATCATCATCATGATCGTCATCCTCCTCTTTCTTGTCGCGGCCTCGAGCGGGCCTCTCTTGTTGCTTGTCCTTGTCACGACGACCTCCCCGGCCGCCGCGCTTCTTTTTGGATCCCTTAGTGCCTTCTTGGCCATTCTCTTTGTCTCGTCTCTCATACTCAGTCCTCTGCTTCTCCATCAGTTGCTCAACTTGGTGGCAGTTTTGGAGGTCGTGGCCCTTGGTACGGTGAATCTTGCAATACTGCTTGTCGGAGCCCTCTGATTTGTCGGTAGCCGCCAAGGCCCGGCAGGCGTTGCACCTGGCAATCTCCTTGCCGGGGTCGTCAACCTTGGCCTTCTTAGCGATGCCGGGGTCACCGGATTCCTCGACGGCAAGCATGGTCTTGCCCTTGCGCTTCCTGTTGCGTCGTCGGCCCTTCTTCGCCGGGGCAACGACGTCTTCATCTTCAGAGTCACTTCCCGCGTCGGCATCTTCGCCGGGGTACTTCCTTCCTTAGCTTGGGCACATTTGTCGGCCAGAACATACAGTTTGGCAACATCTGCAACCTTGTTCATCACCAGCTCCTCATGCATCTTACAAATGCGCACGTTCTGGTGGAACGCGCTAATGACAGCGGCAGGATGAACATTGGGGATGTTGTATTGCACACGGCTGAAACTTTGTATATACTTGCGCAAGCATTCGCCGTCCCTTTGAGGGATCACACGCAAATCATTTTCCTGGCCAGTAGCTACGTGGCCGCCCGTAAAGGCACCAACAAACTCGTGGCATAGATCCGTCCAAGAGGAGATGGAATCTATCGGCAAGTGCATCAACCATGACCTGACGTTGGGCTAACAGGAAATAGTTGGCGAGTACCTTGTCATCTCGTGCTCCGTCATCTTGCATTGCGATGGTGTAAATGCTCAGGAACTCAGACGGATGGGTCTTGCCGTTGTACTTCTCTGGGACCTCTGGTTTGAACATGCGGGTGGTGGGCCACTAGAACTGCCATAGCTCATGGGTGAACGTTGGGCAAGTTATTGCATAGGGTAAGTCGCCAGCATCCCCCGGCGCAAGCCTATACGCAGTAGGCCCAGCATGCCTATCAGATTGGTGACGCGCCTCCCGTCACCGCTCAATAGTGGTCTGGGCGTCTTCCTTGAGCCGCTCCCGAAGAACTTGACGTTGGTCGCAATGCGCCCGTGGGCCAGACGATGCCATGGACACATTATGACGGGCGTCAACCCGACGGGCCGGCCGTGGTGGAGGGGAGTGCACCGTAGTTGCAGCGCCTCTGACCCTTCCACTGTCAATGCACGCTGGCTCAGTGGTCCGGCGCCGCGAGGGACTTGCTTCCCAGTGGCCATCCCTGTTGGCGTGGCCAATAAGGCTTTGGATGGCAGCCCTCCACTCTTCTTGCTTCTCCATGGCAGGAGGAAAGTCGAGGAGTAGTTGCGCCCGTGCCAATTCTTCTGCTCGTGTTGGTGGCAGCGACATGTCGGCCCTGCACGTCTTGAGAGTGACGCTGAGGGATCTAGCCACGGTGACGCCCGGGGTCCTCAGCGTCGTGACGCTGTTCATCACGCACGAGTTGAGAAGACCGCGCGCATGCGCCGGCGGGGTCATCTTTCTACCCTTGGAGGTCCCCGCGCCACCCGTAGGTAGCACGGCTTTGTCCTTGGGCGCGGCGGCGTGCGGACCATCATCACCGCTGCGGACGCTGCCGCTTGCCTAGCTTCTCGTATCAGGGTGGCGTGGACGATCTTGATCTCCTCCACCACCGGCATCTGCCACGTCGCCCGTTCGTGCTGGCATGGGTGGAGTTGCTCCAGATGAACCGACCGCTGCGATCGTCTTCTTCTTTGGAGCCATGGCGATGAAGAAACTGTTGCACTAATTGCTAGACCAGATTCTCAAAACTTCTGCTCCCCTACCTGATGCACCAAAGATGTCGGGGAAACGAACACCTATGGGATTAGGGGCGATCCCTTCTATGCTTGGCAGGGAGAGAGTTGCACGAAGAGCGGGTCTAGCGATCAGCACAAGGCGATTTTTACCCAGGTTCGGGCCGCACTCGTGCGTAATACCCTAGTCCTGCTTGTGTGTAAATTTTGTGTTCTTGAGCTCTTGAACTAGCTGCGGTGTATGCCTAGTCCAAAAAGTCTGAATCGTCTCTCAGTACGCCTCGGGCCTCCTTTTACATGTCAAAGGGGTCGCCACAGTGGCACATATGAGGTGGAAAGCAAGCTACAATGTATGAGCTTATCGCTCGGTACCGTAGGACAAACACATTTAATGCGCTGCCTACGTGCCCTCTTACTTTATCGGGGACGGCAACAGAAGCCGTCCCGTATGTCGCTGCCCTTCCTTGCCTTGACAGGCATCCAGGCTGACGAGGCATGCAATGCCATGCTGGCTAGCTAGCTTCTGTGTTGGCGCGGTGGTAGAGCCTCCACGAAGATTTGCATGCCGTCACACAGCTGTTTGCCTAGTTGGCAAGCTGGTTGTTGTACTGGAGTGGTTGTGAAATGGCAAAACCTTGTCGGGCGCGGGCCTGGTCGCGGCCCAGCAATCGTCCCCGGCAAGGCTTACCGGGGGCCTCGCGGTCGTCCCCGGCAAGGGTCTTGCCGGGGGTCTTCGTCTTGTGGTCCCACGTGGATCCGCAAGCTATCAATTCTTCACAAAGATATGCATGCTACTTTGCATGCGCCCTCTGAGCCTTGGCCTTGACGCTGTTGATGGTGTCAAAACTCTTAGTCCTCAAGGGTGATGGCCTTGCTGGTGCTTCGTA
Source organism: Triticum dicoccoides (assembly GCF_002162155.2). NCBI lineage: Eukaryota > Viridiplantae > Streptophyta > Magnoliopsida > Poales > Poaceae > Triticum > Triticum dicoccoides. Next base: position 316,991,251 of record NC_041393.1, read on the forward strand.
GGTTGCCCCAGCAAGGCTGTTGCCGGGGTCACATAGGCTGCCCCGGCAAGGATGTTGCCGGGGGAGTCCTAGTCTGCCTTCTGCTCCTTGGTCTTTGACTTGATTGCTGCCTTGATAGGCTTGTGTTTTGCCTTCTGCTGCCCTGCCAAGCCTTGCCGCAGGTGCGGCTACTACTGCCCGTGCACAAGTAAGGGGTATAGAAGAGCCCACACTTTTGTACACTCAGAATTCCTCTAATAATTATGGCAATTCCTATGGTAATTCTTCTTAGAATAATAATAGGAACCCCTCTGATATCAAGAGTAATATTAAAGAATTTATCAATGCTCAAAAGGTTTTAATACTACGATAGAAGAAAAATTGAGTAAACTTTATGATATGGCTAGAAGCATTGGTAGAATTTCACATGATGTGGAAAATCTCATGATTAAATTTTTTCCACCTAAGGTTGATGTCAATAAATCAATTAAAGCTTTATATGTTTCTATGGACGAAAGTAAAAAAGCGAACCGCTATGCTTAGAGCTAAGGGAGAATATTTAGAAAGAATGTTTTCTACCGATTGCTTTCACCATAATGATGAAGATCTTAAAATTATTGGTGTTTCTCCTGTTGATTATTTGTTTAGTAATATTAAACTTGATAATAAAGGGACTGAAGAAGAGTCAACTTTAGCTAGAAGGCGTCCCCATAATTCGGAGGGTGAAAATCTTATTGAAAAAATTGATAGAGGTGGGTTTGGAGAGGTTAAAAGTTTAACTAGTGATGTGCCCGCTCTTTTCGATTACAAAGATTTTGATTATGATGCTCTTTGATTAAATATGTTTCTTTGTTGTAGTCCATCATAAATTCACCCAACGCCTATGAACAAAATAAAGGTTTTTCTTAGCATATTGTAGAAGCGATGATGAAAGCTTTAGAAGAAAAGTTGGAATTCGAGATTTCAATTCCTAGGTAATTATGTGATGAATGGGAACCTACCATTAAGGTCAAGATTAAAAATTGTGAGTGCTTTTCTTTATGTGATTTGGGTGCTAGTGTTTCCACAATTCCAAAATCTCTTTGTGATGTGCTAGGTTTTACCAAGTTGGAAGAATGTTCTCTTAATTTGCACATGGCAGAATCTACTATTAAAAAATTCTTTGGGATGGATAATTAATGTTCTTATTCTTGCAAATAGGAATTATGTGCCCATAGATTTTATTGTTCTTGATATTGATTGCAATTTGTCTTGTCCCATAATACTTGGTAGATTGTTTATACAAACTATAGGTGTCGTGATTGATACGAAAGAAGGGAATATTAAATTTCAATTTCCACTAAGAAATGGTATGTAACACTTCCGTAGAACAAGAATTAAGCCACCATATGAATCAATCATGAGACAACCTATGGGACAAAAACTAAAGATGACAATGTGTGAATCTATGCATTATGCCTAGCTAGGGTCATAAAACGATAGCGCTTGTTGGGAGGCAACCCAATGAATAAATACTATTTTTTCTCCTTTTCTTTCTATTTTTGTGTGTTCACACAATTATGCTACTGTTATGATTGTTTTTTATATTTTAATTAGTGTTTGTGCCAAGTAAAGCCTTTAGGATCATGTTGGGTGATAGTTGATTTGATCTTGTTGAAAAACAGAAAATTTTGCGTCTAGTAGATGAACTTATAAAAATCACAGTAATGAAGAAAATTCTGAATTTTTTACAGAAGATTTATATACAAATTTCCTACATTTTCCTAATTTTCCAGAATTTTTGAGTTACAGAAGTATGGTCGAAGTCCATATTACTACAGACTGTTCTATTTTTGACAAATTCTGTTTTCATTGCATGGTGTACTTATTTTGATGAATCTATGGATTGTATCAGGGGTATAAGCCATGGTAAAGTTAGAATATAGTACGTATAATGCAATAATAAAATATGAATGGGTTTGCAATAGTACTTAAAGTGGTGATTTGCATTATTATACTAACGGATCTCACGAAGGTTTGTTGAGTTTTGTGTGATTGAAGTTTTCAAGTTTTGGGTGAGATCACGATGGATGAAGGAATGAGTGAAAAGAGCTTAAGCCTGGGGATGCCCATGGCACTGATAGAGGCGATGGTCCCGATCTTTCGATGAGATGATAAATATTGATTTGGTGGAGACGACTTTGATGATTCGACTACAAACGTACACGATGTTGCGCCTTAGTAATCGCTAAACCAACTCCGAGAGGTTATTGACCACGCTGGAGCACGATCAAACCTGACCACGAAGGTCTATTCCTGCAAGCAATCGAAGAACAAGCAAGAATATGATTAAGCAATCTGAATATTGCGAGTATGGATGAAGTATTGATAAAAGTGGGGTTTCATAAGCGGTCTTGGTCTGGTCGTTGGACACAAACGAAGTACACGAAGTTGCAGCAATGGCTAACTTTTAACTAAATAGAACCCAAGTCTAAACGATGCCTTAAGGGCTATATTTATAGGGAAAAGAGAGGGGATTTTGTCCACCCTTGGCAAGGTGGGACTAAAACACCTCCTAAGTCGTTTTCCCTACAACATAGACTCTAAAAATAGATTACATGGGTCTGGCCCAAAATAAGGTGGCGCAACACCAATAATAAGCTATGGACGAAATTTTTGAAAGTCCATCTTGTATATTTCGTCCATCTTCTTGTATGTCATCATGGCGACTTCAAAGTCCGGAAATCTCCACTTGAACCTCTGTTCTTATTCTCTTGGCACACACCTTCGCCTCCGTGCTTGACCATGCTCCAATGTTCATCCTTCTTGTTCGTGCTAGGCCCTTCAATTGCAAACAGCACAAATGTATCTAAATTAGGCAGCATCAAATTCTCATGAACACTAGAAACATTACCAAGAAACGAAAGTACCTGATAATTTAATTGGCGTATATGAGCTCTAGCAATTGCTCCAAGAGGTAAAACAGTATGGGTTATGGGTGTAAATATGGTAGCCATGTCCTCATCATCCTCCCCTTCTTGAAAACAAAGCTGTCCTCGGCGTTGCTTAATCTAAAATGTGGCTAACAAAAGAGACAAGGTGTACATGTTGTATATGTATATGTCATCCATTTTTACTGATCTCAGTTGGGGCACATGTGACATAGTTATACAAGAGCACCCTTCAAAAGTCGTGAAATATAAAGCCAATATATTATCACTAGAAGTCAAAGGCATGAAAATATTGCAACTCAGTTTGCACATATAAGTGAAGCTCTTATTCATATCAAAAGTTTGACCATGCTTATCATTAAACCATCCCAACATTGATGAACCATCACCAAGATTGGATGTCATATCAAAATGATTAAACATTGGCACAATTATTTTGGAACTTACTTGATCCAAATCTGATTTATTTCCTGATTCACTTGATTCTTTTGCATCGATAATTAATTCAATGGGTTCACTTAAAATTGTTTGATAACATGGCAAAGTCAAATTAGCAACATAGTCCTCTAAAATAGCTCGTGTGATCAAAGTAGTGAGTAGCTCACCACATGGTGAATTTAAATTGATAAGACATTCATAATACTCATGTGGAGGTGGAAGATTAGTACATTTGTCATTACCTCTTATGATCAACTTAGATGATGTAGGCACTATCGGTGATGATGTGTCGCATGGTGGAGGTGATGTAGTCCTGACAATAATGGATGTGATTGTCATAGTATGCCTAGTAGTTGAAGGGACAACCGTATCAACTCTTGGAATGTGCATCTCGCGCTTGTTCTCCTTGTGGGCAACACGTCGGTTTATTTCCTGTTCAGCTTTGCAAGCAAGATGAAACAAATGGTCCATAGGATAACACTCTTCATGAATTAGTATCTCCTGAATGTCACGATTTAATCCTCCCCAAAATCTATCCATAAAATCTTCTTCACTTTCAACTAAAGAGGAATGCAGCAAGGTAGTTTGTAAAGTATCATAATATGTCGTTACGGTGTCACTACCTTGTTTTAAATGTTGTAACTTTTTAATCATGTCACGAGTATAATAAGCGGGAACGAATGTATGTCGCATGGCAAGTTTCAAATCATCCCAAGTAGTAGGTATATCATTAGGGTGTAACCGACAATATTCAGTCCACCAAACTATAGCATAACCAGTGAAAGAACCAACCGCAACCTTAACTTTTTAACGTTCATCAAAATTATTGGAAGCAAATATATTATTTATGTCAAACTCCCATTCAATATATAAAGCAGGTCTAAAACAGCCATTAAATGGTGGTATAGAAACATTAACCGGATCATGTGCATCTGGATGTTTGTGCACCTCTCGCGACGGTTGTGGTATTTGCATAGGTGGTGGCATGTCTCCCGCGATCGACAAAGCCCATGAATTGACTCTGGATCCTGTCATGATTAGTAGAAACAAGAAACAAAAATCCAAGAATAATGTTCCTATAACTACTAGTATGTGGTGGTAAAACCGCTCACAGTAAAGCAAATATGAAAGTCTTGCAAGTTCTTACCATGCAGCAGGTGGTGATCAGCAACCAGCGGTGTCAAATAACTCTAAAAGTTGGGTAAAGCGATTGCCAGGTGAACGAATGTATACACGGTGTAGAAATATGTGGAGCTGGGTTGGCTTGATATATGTGGGGGGAAAATGCTACAACCACGTTAATTAATGCAAGCTGAAAAGTCGCTCAAAGTGATCGAGTGCTGGTCCTAGGCTAGACCATGCTAGAGACGCGAGCCTAAGACAAAGACGAATTCACAAGATGTTGCCAACACCACACTTTGGTACAAGCCTCCTTCCACTTTTTTTCCACTCCAAAGTACTGTAGTGCGTACTAGTTTATAGCACAACAAAGCACCGTTAATTTTTTTTTTCTCCAAAGTCTAAAGGAACTACAAGTCCAAAAGGAAATAGATCCGAACACAACTTTTCTTACTTCTTTTTTTTTTCCTATTACATGCTTCCTTTTTGATCGGTCCTTCTTCTCCTTCCTTCCATACAAAAAAATAGAACTCCAGCCAACACACACGTTGGTGCAATGCTCCTCGTACTATTTCCTTTAAAGAAACTACAAGAATCTCTTTCCTCACGTGATCAATGGATGGTTCCCTCAACAATAAATCCCAACCGAAATTATTCTATGGCAAAAACAAATCCAAGATTTAGGCAACCAACGTGGACTTTCCTTGAGAGAAAACAAGGCAAAAAAACTGATCCAAACCTGCCTTTCTTTTTACCGATCAAATCTTCTAAACGAAGCAACTTTTCTTTTGTCTCCAACAGATCAAAACCTTCCGAACTTGTCACGTTATCTCTTTTTTTTGAGAGACGGCCAGACTTGGAAACCTCCAATCGATTTTTTTAGTTGATCAAATGAATCTGGACTTTATCTCTTCAAAGAACCACAACCAACCTTGCTTTTTCTTTCAAGCGCCGGAACAAACATGCCTATTATTTCTCCTACAAGTTATCTGACCATGTATGCGGTCGACAATTTTTTTCTCTCCTCCAAACGAGCAAGGAAAATCTGATTTTCCTCCTTTCCTTTTAAATCTCTTTCCTTTTACCTCCTTTCTTTCCAATAACTCACGATATTTCCTTCCAAACTCTACCAATTAAGTCTTGGCGGATGAGAGCTTTGCCAAAAACGAATCTGGTAGTATTAGTACTCCTCGAAAATTTCCAAAAAAAATCAATCCCAACAAGGCAACAATCCTTTAGATCGTCCTCTCTCTTTTTATTCTAGTTCTTTCCAAAGTCAAACAACACACGTGGGAAGATCACGTCCCAAATCCCAACAGATCTGGGCTCCTCCCTTTTTTGCTATTTTACCACGAAAAGAAACAGGGCTCCAAAGCAAAAACGAATCTGCAGTCAACTCTCTTTCCTATTGAATGCTTTTCTTTCCTTATTATCTCTCAAAAACGTGTGGATCCACGTGGGCTGCTTTTTTTTAAATTCCGACCGCATCAACACTTTCCTTCTTTCCCAAACTCCAACCGACCCAAGTTATAGGAGAGAATCCAAACGTATCACAGCTTCCTCACGTATTCTTCTCTACTTTTTCTTTTCGCTTCAAAATAAATATCTCTTTGATTTTCTTCTCATGTAACCAATCTATTTCTTCTTCTTGAAAACTCTGTCATTTCTCTCTTACGGCAAACAACCACAATAATTTTTTTTCTCTTAATATGAATCAAGATGGGACGACAACAATGGATGGATGGTGGTGATGGCGGCAGTGGCAGCGAAATATGACAATGAGGTGGATGACGGTGTTTGCGGATGCGGCATGAACAAAATGTGACTAGAACTCGAAACTCTAAAAGACTAGACACTAGAAACCAGCAACTTGACACACGATGCAACCGAAAATTCAGCAATCAAAAATTAAGTGGCAATGGCAAAAAGGCTCAGATTGTCTTGGACATGGATGAACTAATCTAACTTTTTTTGGTGGCTTTTTCTTGGACTCTAGGTATGAAGAACATATTTAATCTAGACTATGAAAAACTGGAAAATCTTACCGAGCAACCTGAAAACTGATACCACTTAATAGAGGCGGGGTGTCCCAATCTTTCGATGAGATGATAAATATCGATTTGGTGGAGACGACTTTGATGATCCGACTACAAATGTACACGATGTTGCGCCTTAGTAATCGCTAAACCAACTCCGAGAGGTTATTGACCACGCTGGAGCACGATCAACCTGGCCACGAAGGTCTATTCCTGCAAGCAATCGAAGAACAAGCAAGAATATGATTAAGCCATCTAAATATTGCGAGTATGGATGAAGTATTGATAAAAGTGGGGTTTCATAAGCGGTCTTGGTCTGGTCGTTGGACACAAACGAAGTACATGAAGTTGCAGCAATGGCTAACTTTTAACTAAATAAAACCCAAGTCTAAACGATGCCTTAAGAGCTATATTTATAGGGAAAAGAGAGGGGATTTTGTCCACCCTTGGCAAGGTGGGACTAAAACACCTCCTAAGTCGTTTTCCCTACAACATGGACTCTAAAAATAGATTACATGGGTCTGGCCCAAAATAAGGTGGCGCAACACCAATAATATGCTATGGACGAAATTTTTGAAAGCCCATCTTGTATATTTCGTCCATCTTCTTGTATGTCATCATGGCGACTTCAAAGTTCGGAAATCTTCACTTGAACCTCTGTTCTTGTTCTATTCACACACACCTTCGTCTCCGTGCTTGACCATGCTCCAATGTTCATCCTTCTTGTCCGTGCTAGGCCCTTCAATTGCAAACAACACAAATGTATCTAAATTAGGCAGCATCATATTCTCATGAACACTAGAAACATTACCAAGAAACGAAAGTACCTGATAATTTAATTGGCGTATATGAGCTCTAGCAATTGCTCCAAGAGGTAAAACAGTATGGGTTATGGGTGTAAATGTGGTAGCCATGTCCTCATCAGGCACCCCATGGTAATACTCAAGAAGAACGAAGCAACTAAGCTTGGAGATGCCCCGGAAGGAATTCCCTCTTTCTTCTAACAACCATCGGTAATTTTACTTGGAGCTATATTTTTATTCATCACATATCATGAGTTTTGCTTGCAACGTCTTGTATTATATGAGTCTTCGCTTGTTTTGCTTTTTAGTTTGTCACAATCATCCTGGTTGGACACACCTATTTGAGAAAGCCATAATGATGCTATGATTTGTTACAATTTCCCTTTGTGCTTCAGTTAAATTTTTTGAGCTATGGAATTGCACTAGTGCTTCACTTAAATCTTTTTTAGCACGGTGCTGCTTTGATTTTTGAAGAAATACTCTCATGCTTCACTTAGATTAATTTGAGAGTTAGTAAATTTTTGAAGAAATTCTCTCATGCTTCACTTATATTATTTCAAGAGACGAAATTTTTATGCTCATGTTCTTCACTTCAATTATTTGAGAGCTTGCTATAAGCAATGGTAATTTATTAAACTAGTCCCGTAGTGATAGATATTCAAGAGGGATATAATAAAAACTTTCATGAAGATAATTGGACAAAATAAACTTGATCCTTTGTAATAGTTTTGAGATATGATGATAGTAATATGTGAGTCATGTTGGTGAGTAATTATGCTTTAGTAAGAATATTGGTGTTAAGGTTTGTGATTCCCTATGCAAGCACAAAAGCCAATAACTGTGCAATGAAATTATATCCTACTTGTGGTGCATTATTCGGTGCACAACTAGCTTTGCATCAAGAACAACAAGCAATGAGCGACCGCATCGATAATCTTGCCACCGACTTGCGACTCACCGAACAACGTACAAGAGACTACTTCGACAACAACATCGACGAACACAAACAAGAGAATGATGCAAGAATGGACGAGATTCGTGCCTTGTTGCAACCGCTCTTCCACCACTTCGTCCTACTCAAGACCGAGCTGCTCGAGTCGACACTCCGACGACACCATATTTGGCTCAAGTACACCGACATCAAACACTCTACATCGAGCCACGCGCCAAGGTCATCAAGCAAATAAAAATCCTCTACATGGAACCGATCCTCCAGAGTAATGCCTAGCGCAAGAACATCAACATCGTAAAATCAAGCTACCTTCGAGCAAGCACAAGAAAGGCAACATCTGCGCTAACAAGAGGAAGAACGAGCGCTCCAACACCAAGATGAGCAAGACGCCGAGGCTGCCCGTCAACAACAAGAATGGCGTGAAGCTCAAGCACTTGAGGCGCTATGTGCCCTCCGTCATACAAATCGTGACATTGCCAACCGGAACCGCCTCATACATCAAGAAGAAGAAGCACTTCACGACGAAGTTCAAGAAAGAAGATATCAAGCACGAGCGCAACTTCAAGCTCCTCAAGCTCCTCCACAAGCTCGACAAGAACCTCAAGTTCATCAAGAGCAACAAGAAGATGTGTTGTAGGTTGGAACCCTAAGTGAAGATCTTCCACGAATTGGAGGGGAATCCCCAAGAACAAGATGAACACAAGAGAGAAAACAAGAGGAACACTCAAGAACAAGTCCAACCACACATCCACTAGACCAATAAACACACAAGATTCACAAGGTACATGAACAATCAAAGGGAAACAAGATACATGATAGAGTTCATCCCAAATCCTATGAAGGAGATGAGGGCTTGATGATCTAGGTAGATCCTTCCCTCAAGGGGGGCTTGAATCCCTAGGGATCTTCTCCAATGGAGGTCTTGTACTCCAATGGAGTCTTCTCTCTCAAGAGGAATCCCATAAGGGGAGGTACATGAGCTAAGCTCTATGATTTGTGTCTATTCTTAGCTATCCTCTAAATGAGCTAGGTTGGAGGTACTTATAGTCTAGGGACGAAATAGAGGGAGAGGGGGATACAAAGATCTAAAATGACCCTCAAAACGCACACACTCGGATGGGTCCGGGCACCCGGGGCAAAGGGGTCCGGGCACTCGGACTGGACAAAGGCGCGCGCCAGGCGGGGCCGGGCACCCGGGGTGCCAAGCCCGGGAACCCGGGAGGGGAGGCAGCAGCTCCAGCACAGGGGCCGGGCACCCGGGGCGGCGGCTGCAGCGCCCAGCAGCAGGGCCAGGCACCCAGGGCCAACCAGGCTGGGCACCCGGGGCGTCCAGGGAGGGGGCCGGCCGGCAGCTAGGGGACCGGGCACCCGGGGATGTCCACGTCCTGGCACCCGGAGTGTCCAGGGGCCTCCGGTCCTCTCGTTCTTCACGCTTCTCTCCTTCTCCTTCTTCTTGTGTGTTCGGGTCTTCGTCCTCGCCTCCACACGTTCATCTCCTCGGTACCTGAGAGTGCAATATATCTCCATTTGAGGTAGGACCCGGTTCACATGTGAAATCGAATGGAGTTCGAAGAGGAAAGAAGTGACCTCGGTTTCGATGGTGCATGTGCAAGCTCTCGACGTAGGTCCTTTCGATGCTTGCGGAGGTGGTGTGACATCCATGGTGATGGTTGAGGGATGCTCCGCATCATCTCCCCCCCTTGGGAGAGATCCGTCCACGGATCGTGATCCTCATCACCATGGTAACAAGGTGGCGTCGCCGTGTAGAAGTGGACAACCACCAAGCACTTGTCATGTGGAAGCTCGAAATGGTCACTCTCCAATGTTGCACCGTCTTGTAATTCCTTCAAAAGGAGCAAAGATAACAAGCACGTGGAAAAACAAATGTGGTTGGCATTAAAGCAAAACCAAGCATTCAAGAGGTGATTCACCAAACAAGTGTCGTCATCAAGCATAGCATATGGTTTGACAAGGGAGTGTGGCATAGCATGTAAGCACATAAATTTATCATATGGAGAAGTATCATGGAAACAATCATGCAAGGGTGAGGTAAAGGTGCTAATATGTGGGACAAGTGAACAAGCATCTACCTCAATGTCATAGCAAGCATGCATAAGACTCTCAATGAATAGTATATGGTAGGCATAAGAGTCATTCACAACACCCAAGAACATGATATGGCTAAACACATGCAAGTGCAAGACAATCCAAGCATAATGTGCATAGGGTGTAGTGAAAATCGAGGGGCACTCAACACAATGGAAAGAGCAATTGTTCATCATGTGTGAGGCAATCAAGACAAGCGTGTAGCAATCAATGGGACATGTCATATGTGAAGGAATGACATTGTTGCAGCCAAACATGTGATAGGAGCAAGTAATCCAAGAGGTGGATGCAACATGAGAAAGCATAGAAATCAAGTTGTGCAAACTAGTGGAGCGAAGATGCAACACACTAGATGAAATCATGGCAATCATGTCATGTGAGCAAAGAGTAGGCATAGGCAATGCACATGGCATATCGCAAGCACGAGCACAAAGCAAGATGAATGTATCATGATAGGCATGGGGCACATAGCAAACATGGCAATAACAAGCAATATCTCCACCAAGCTTGCAAATACACATACAAGTAGTAGAATCAATCATCATGTGTAATGCAAAGTATGGGTCACAAATGCATGGCAAAGGCATAGGAATGAGCATATCATGCAAAGTGAACATGGTAAGATGGGCATATAAGATGTAATGGACGATAACCCATAACCATGTGAGAGCCATGTAGAAGAAATGCGCGAAGTCTTTGCGCGAAGAGAGCGGTGGGAAAGGCAATCCATGTGACCCCAAGTCATCGTTGCTCTCTAGAACTCGTTTTGTCAACTCATGGGATTGTGAGGTTGATAAGTATTCATGGGTACCTACACAAAAGAAACACAAACCAAAGAAATTGTGTGCGTGGTAAATGTACACATCATCCATCATGATGTGTATGTGCACATGTGAGTTAGCACAAGATAAGCATCGCTCAAAGAAATTTGATGCATGGTATAAGAACATGTCATCCATCATGAAAGAATAGTTATTGTGTATGACATGATGGGGATGCAAATTTAGCATAGAAGTATATGACACATCAATAGCATGTTTATTCATGGGAAGCATATTGTGCACACAAGTATTGGGATCGTGCAATGGATAGGATGAATCAAAATCTCCTAAAATGTATGAGGAAACTATGGGGGTCTCCTCATGAGCAATAATGGAAACATCACATGGAGAATATGAACAACATCCAAAACAAAGCATATTTGGAACAATGTGATAATGGCATGGCATAGTAGATAAATGATGCAAAGGGAGCATATCAATATCATCACAAGAAAAACAAATGCCAATAACCATGGGCTTTTCATCTATGCCATATGTGCAAATTGGATTAATTTTAATGGCATATGCATAGTCACTATGATGAGATTGCAAATAAGACATATGATTGATCTCATGCATAGCATATGACAAGTCAAGCGGATTATCAAACATGATGTGACCAAGAGAATTATCACAAGAAATCCTATGTAACATGGCATCACAACTACTAGATTCCTCATCGCAAGCATCAAACTCATCATAAATGGGTAAATCATCGCATGGGGAAGTCACACTAGCATGAAGCATGGTAATAGGTGGATCAACATCATGCAAGCAATTAATACCAAGGATGTCCACTAGTGGGACTAGAGCATCACCTTCACCTATGTTACCTTTCTCATTCCACTCATGTGGTGTAGGTGAGGTGGAAAAGACCAAATGGTGGTTATCATCATCAACTTGATGGAACCATGTGGGGGGTGCATCATATTCCACCATGGCCATCGTCTTGTCCATATGAAGGACAAAGTCATCGCGGATCAGCGCATCATCATATATGGTACCTAGCACCAAATAGAAGACACAATAGAGGTAGAGGTTAAGTTGTTAGAAATCAAAAAGGCCTCACGTGCCCTATCAACTTCCTCACTCTCTCTATGTGGTGGTGTCTCACTCACTCCCTCAAGGTAGGTGCACTCAATGTCACATATGGTTGAGTCACTCAAATCACTCAAGTTGTGGTGGTGGCGGCTCTCCTCACATGGAAATTGTGGCAACACATCATATATGGGGCTACTGGTGAAGTCACTCTCACTCTCAATATGGTGGCACAAGTCACTCAAGTCATCATACGTCGCCGTGGTCGGAGGGAAAATCCCATGCTCAACCATGTCGTCGCCGTCGCCGTGGATGAAGGCCGAAGATGGCACATCATTTCTCTCCTCCATTACCGAAGGGAAAATCCCATGCTCGATCATCTCGTCACCGTCCCCGTGGAGGAAGGCCGTTGTAGGCGTACTCGTCGGAGGTAGGTGAAGATGCCATATGTCCAAAGGCAAAGATGCCTTGATGACACTTGGCGAAGATGCCGAAGTGGTTGTAGTAGTCGTAGCTCCATCTTGGTTGTGCTTGTCTCGCGGTCTTATCTTGTGCTCATGATGTCTGGCCGTAGCTTGATGTAGAGCTTTTTGGGACTTGTAGGTGTACGCATCGCGAGCATCTTCATCTTGATGGTGTTGTAGTGCTTGAGCTTGATGACGTTCGGAAGATTGGCCACTTGAGCGTCGCCGCCTTGAAGATGACGAAGGGGAAGAAGACTTGTAGTTGGCCATCATGTCTCGTACTTGATCCCTTTGTTCGGCCAACTTGGTGTCGAGGTAGTCCCTTATCCTTGCTTCGTTTTGGCAAATGTCGATGGCGAGTCGCTCAATGCCTTGCATTGCTCGTTGTAGTCCGAAGATGGACGTTTTGGTGATGTAGTTGTTCGCGTTGTCGTTGTCGTGGAAGACCGGAGATGAAATGCCTTGCCTATCCATCACAAGACTCGAGTAGAGGTGAGTAGGAAATGAGATAAACAATACCAAATTACCTTTTCCCAAAGTTGAGGATGTATCCCGTTTCACTCAATGTGAGATGAAAGAATAGTGGAATTGGTACCGTACTTGTTCACTCACACCTATCAAGTAAAGCTTATGGCGGAGCTCGGTGAGGATAGTGGCACAAAAATTTGATGCAAAATGTTAGCAAGATTCAATAATGTTGGAAAAGATTCAGAAATTCGCAAGTGAAACAAGTAGACCAATAGCAATATGTGGCACACGGAAACACACACACGGATAGATAAATGGGGTCGTCCAACCAAGGAATGAGCACAAAATGTGGAATCCACGGAAAACGCTCATGTTGCACAACTCAAGAGAGACACTAGCACGATTTCTCAATAGGCGGATACGACACTTGTGCACAACCTATAAGATGCAAGATGTATGAGCTTTCTATCCCAAGTATGCTATGTGTATGATGTTCCCGGTGTTTCGCACACGATGATCCAAGATGATCAATATGGTAGCATGGTATGCAATGTGGCGATGCTATGGCTCTTGCTTACAAGCTCTTTGCTCTCTTTTTCTTTTGCTTAAAAGCTTATTGTTTTTTTATATGGCCACTTATGCAAAATGCACAAACCAAGATAGCAATTGTATATGCGGGAATGATCTTGTGACACAAGGGATGATATTATGGTACCACGATGATACCAATATGATATGGTATGTATGCAATGGAAGGTATGGATCACTAATGTGCACAAGTAACGTTGCCGGCAATACTCAAATGGCTAGTCTCGATAGGCAAGTGGTGCAAAATGGGCTAAGGGGTTAACAATGTAATGGCAAGTATGTACAATGAAGGGATACCACGATACCAAGGTGATACAGAGGTTACCGTTCTTGCTTACGGTTAGGGTCTCAAGTTGGTGAAGTGGTCGATGTCGAAGACGACCTCGTGGCGATGATGAGTGGCGGTGTTCTTGATGTAGATACCAAGATGATGTAGATCCATCCCTAAGTAGCCGAAACACCTTAGGAAACGGTAAAAAACTGCGAACTCAAAATCTCAATGAAAATTTCAAATGGTGGTAGCGGAATGCGTTGGTGGTTCCGGAGTTAGCAATGCGGAAGTGGTGGTGGTGGTGGTTGATGACGAAGCAACCATCCCTACGTAGCCGAAACACCTTAGGAGACTCAAGTCACCCCTCAAGCAAACACAAATGATATATGGAGCAAAAATGGGTTAGGTTGCGGAAAGTTATGGTGGTTTTGCGGCAAAATGCCAAATTTTTGAGGGAGTCAAATGGTGTTGAAACCTATCTATATGGATGGGGGATGTCAATAGCTATTCAACGAGTTAAAGAACGTCAAAATCGGACTCCGGGAGTGAAAGTTATGGCCGAAACGGTGATGGAGTTGGGCTCATTCGGAGGGGGGCGGGCACCCGGGGTTTGGGGGTGCGGGCACCCGGGTGGTCCGAGGAAAA